>NW_027150266.1:0-51000 GCF_031143425.1 Pleurodeles waltl
AAGCGCAACGTGGACACAGCCAAATCTTTTAAGGAAAACAGAGGTGTTTTTTGCAAAGGGCCTACCTGTAGATTTTGGCCTGTAGCTCAGCCGCCACCTAGGGAAACCTACCAAACCTGTGCATTTCTGAAAACTAGAGACCTAGGGGAATCCAAGATGGGGTGACTTGTGTAGCTCGGACCAGGTTCTGTTACCCAGAATCCTTTGCAAACCTCAAAATGTGGCTAAAAAAACACATGTTCCTCACATTTCTGTGGCAGAAAGTTCTGGAATCTGAGAGGAGCCACAAATTTCCTTCAACCAAGCGTTCCCCCACGTCTCCCGATAAAAATGATACATCACTTGTGTGGGTAGGCCTAGCCCCGTGACAGGAAACGCCCCAAAGCGCAACATGGACACATTCAAACTTTTGAAGGAAAAGAGGTGTTTTTTGCAAAGTGCCTACCTGTAGAGTTTGGCCTGTAGCTCAGCCGCCACCTAGGGAAACCTACCAAACCTGTGCATTTCTGAAAACTAGAGACCTAGGGGAATCCAAGATGGGGTGACTTGTGTGGCTCGGACCAGGTTCTGTTACCCAGAATCCTTTGCAAACCTCAAAATGTGGCTAAAAAAACAAATGTTCCTCACATTTCTGTGGCAGAAAGTTCTGGAATCTGAGAGGAGCCACAAATGTCCTTCCACCCAGCGTTCCCCCACGTCTCCTGATAAAAATGATACCTCACTTGTGTGGGTAGGCCTAGCGCCCGCGACAGGAAACTCCCCAAAGCGCAACCTAGACACAGCCAAATTTTTGAAGGAAAAGCAGAGGTGTTTTTTGCAAAGTGCCCACCTGTACATTTTGGCCTGTAGCTCAGCCGCCACCTAGGGAAACCTACCAAACCTGTGCATTTCTGAAAACTAGAGACCTAGGGGAATCCAAGATGGGGTGACTTGTGTGGCTCGGACCAGGTTCTGTTACCCAGAATCCTTTGCAAACCTCACAATTTGGCTAAAAAAACACATGTTCCTCACATTTCTGTGGCAGAAAGTTCTGGAACCTGAGAGGAGCCACAAATTTCCTTCCACCCAGCGTTCCCCCACGACTACCGATAAAAATGATACCTCACTTGTGTGGGTAGGCCTAGCGCCCGCGACAGGAAACGCCCCAAAGCGCAACGTGGACACATCCAAATTTTTGAAGGAAAACAGGTGTTTTTTGCAAAGTGCCTACCTGTAGATTTTGGCCTGTAGCTCAGCCGCCACCTAGGGAAACCTACCAAACCTGTGCATTTCTGAAAACTAGAGACCTAGGGGAATCCAAGATGGGGTGACTTGTGTGGCTCGGACCAGGTTCTGTTACCCAGAATCCTTTGCAAACCTCAAAATTTGGCTAAAAAAACACATGTTCCTCACATTTCTGTGGCAGAAAGTTCTGGAACCTGAGAGGAGCCACAAATTTCCTTCCACCCAGCGTTCCCCCACGTCTACCGATTAAAATTATACCTCACTTGTGTGGGTAGGCCTAGCGCCCGCGACAGGAAACGCCCCAAAGCGCAACGTGGACACATCCAAATTTTTGAAGGAAAACAGGTGTTTTTTGCAAAGTGGCTACCTGTAGATTTTGGCCTGTAGCTCAGCCGCCACCTAGGGAAACCTACCAAACCTGTGCATTTCTGAAAACTAGAGACCTAGGGGAATCCAAGATGGGGTGACTTGTGTGGCTCGGA
Source organism: Pleurodeles waltl (assembly GCF_031143425.1). Lineage (NCBI taxonomy): Eukaryota > Metazoa > Chordata > Amphibia > Caudata > Salamandridae > Pleurodeles > Pleurodeles waltl. The sequence goes on from NW_027150266.1 coordinate 1,707, forward strand.
CCAGGTTCTGTTACCCAGAATCCTTTGCAAACCTTAAAATTTGGCTAACAAAACACATGTTCCTCACATTTCTGTGGCAGAAAGTTCTGGAATCTGAGAGGAGCCACATATTTCCTTCCACCCAGCGTTCCCCCACGTCTCCCGATAAAAAGGATACCTCACTTGTGTGGGTAGGCCTAGCGCCCGCGACAGGAAACGCCCCAAAGCGCAACGTGGACACATCCAAATTTTTGAAGAAAAACAGAGGTGTTTTTTGCAAAGTGCCTACCTGTAGATTTTGGCCTGTAGCTCAGCCGCCACCTAGGGAAACCTACCAAACCTGTGCATTTCTGAAAACTAGAGACCTAGGGGAATCCAAGATGGGGTGACTTGTGTGGCTCGGACCAGGTTCTGTTACCCAGAATCCTTCGCAAGCCTCAAAATTTGGCTAAAAAAACACATGTTCCTCACATTTCTGTGGCAGAAAGTTCTGGAATCTGAGAGGAGCCACAAATTTCCTTCCACCCAGCGTTCCCCCACGTCTACCGATAAAAATGATACCTCACTTGTGTGGGTAGGCCTAGCGCCCGCGACAGGAAACGCCCCAAAGCGCAACGTGGACACAGCCAAATCTTTTAAGGAAAACAGAGGTGTTTTTTGCAAAGTGCCCACCTGTAGATTTTGGCCTGTAGCTCAGCCGCCACCTAGGGAAACCTACCAAACCTGTGCATTTCTGAAAACTAGAGACCTAGGGGAATCCAAGATGGGGTGACTTGTGTGGCTCGGACCAGGTTCTGTTACCCAGAATCCTTTGCAAACCTCACAATTTGGCTAAAAAAACACATGTTCCTCACATTTCTGTGGCAGAAAGTTCTGGAATCTGAGAGGAGCCACAAATTTCCTTCCACCCAGCGTTCCCCCACGTCTCCCGATAAAAATGATACCTCACTTGTGTGGGTAGGCCTAGCGCTCGCGACAGGAAACGCCCCAAAGCGCAACGTGGACACATCCAAATTTTTGAAGGAAAACAGAGGTGTTTTTTGCAAAGTTCCCACCTGTAGATTTTGGCCTGTAGCTCAGCCGCCACCTAGGGAAACCTACCAAACCTGTGCATTTCTGAAAACTAGAGACCTAGGGGAATCCAAGATGGGGTGACTTGTGTTGCTCGGACCAGGTTCTGTTACCCAGAATCCTTTGCAAACCTCACAATTTGGCTAAAAAAACACATGTTCCTCACATTTCTGTGGCAGAAAGTTCTGGAACCTGAGAGGAGCCACAAATTTCCTTCCACCCAGCGTTCCCCCACGTCTCCCGATAAAAATGATACCTCACTTCTGTGGGTAGGCCTAGCGCCCGCGACAGGAAACTCCCCAAAGCGCAACGTGGACACAGCCAAATTTTTGAATGAAAAGCAGAGGTGTTTTTTGCAAAGTGCCCACCTGTACATTTTGGCCTGTAGCTCAGCCACCACCTAGGGAAACCTACAAAACCTGTGCATTTCTGAAAACTAGAGACCTAGGGGAATCCAAGATGGGGTGACTTGTGTGGCTCGGACCAGGTTCTGTTACCCAGAATCCTTTGCAAACCTCACAATTTGGCTAAAAAAACCCATGTTCCTCACATTTCTGTGGCAGAAAGTTCTGGAATCTGAGAGGAGCCACAAATTTCCTTCCACCCAGCGTTCCCCCACGTCTCCCGATAAAAATGATACCTCACTTGTGTGGGTAGGCCTAGCGCCCGCGACAGGAAACGCCCCAAAGCGCAACGTGGACACATCCAAATTTTTGAAGGAAAACAGAGGTGTTTTTTGCAAAGTGCCCACCTGTAGATTTTGGCCTGTAGCTCCGCCGCCATCTAGGGAAACCTACCAAACCTGTGCATTTCTGAAAACTAGAGACCTAGGGGAATCCAAGATGGGGTGACTTGTGTGGCTCGGACCAGGTTCTGTTACCCAGAATCCTTTGCAAACCTCACAATTTGGCTAAAAAAACACATGTTCCTCACATTTCTGTGGCAGAAAGTTCTGGAACCTGAGAGGAGCCACAAATTTCCTTCCACCCAGCGTTCCCCCACGTCTACCGATAAAAATGATACCTCACTTGTGTGGGTAGGCCTAGCGCCCGCGACAGGAAACGCCCCAAAGCACAACGTGGACACATCCAAATTTTTGAAGGAAAACAGGTGTTTTTTGCAAAGTGCCTACCTGTAGATTTTGGCCTGTAGCTCAGCCGCCACCTAGGGAAACCTACCAAACCTGTGCATTTCTGAAAACTAGAGACCTAGGGGAATCCAAGATGGGGTGACTTGTGTGGCTCGGACCAGGTTCTGTTACCCAGAATCCTTTGCAAACCTTAAAATTTGGCTAACAAAACACATGTTCCTCACATTTCTGTGGCAGAAAGTTCTGGAATCTGAGAGGAGCCACAAATTTCCTTCCACCCAGCGTTCCCCCACGTCTACCGATAAAAATGATACCTCACTTGTGTGGGTAGGCCTAGCTCCCGCGACAGGAAACGCCCCAAAGCGCAACGTGGACACAGCCAAATCTTTTAAGGAAAACAGAGGTGTTTTTTGCAAAGGGCCTACCTGTAGATTTTGGCCTGTAGCTCAGCCGCCACCTAGGGAAACCTACCAAACCTGTGCATTTCTGAAAACTAGAGACCTAGGGGAATCCAAGATGGGGTGACTTGTGTAGCTCGGACCAGGTTCTGTTACCCAGAATCCTTTGCAAACCTCAAAATGTGGCTAAAAAAACACATGTTCCTCACATTTCTGTGGCAGAAAGTTCTGGAATCTGAGAGGAGCCACAAATTTCCTTCAACCAAGCGTTCCCCCACGTCTCCCGATAAAAATGATACATCACTTGTGTGGGTAGGCCTAGCCCCGTGACAGGAAACGCCCCAAAGCGCAACATGGACACATTCAAACTTTTGAAGGAAAAGAGGTGTTTTTTGCAAAGTGCTTACCTGTAGATTTTGGCCTGTAGCTCAGCCGCCACCTAGGGAAACCTACCAAACCTGTGCATTTCTGAAAACTAGAGACCTAGGGGAATCCAAGATGGGGTGACTTGTGTGGCTCGGACCAGGTTCTGTTACCCAGAATCCTTTGCAAACCTCAAAATGTGGCTAAAAAAACAAATGTTCCTCACATTTCTGTGGCAGAAAGTTCTGGAATCTGAGAGGAGCCACAAATGTCCTTCCACCCAGCGTTCCCCCACGTCTCCTGATAAAAATGATACCTCACTTGTGTGGGTAGGCCTAGCGCCCGCGACAGGAAACTCCCCAAAGCGCAACCTAGACACAGCCAAATTTTTGAAGGAAAAGCAGAGGTGTTTTTTGCAAAGTGCCCACCTGTACATTTTGGCCTGTAGCTCAGCCGCCACCTAGGGAAACCTACCAAACCTGTGCATTTCTGAAAACTAGAGACCTAGGGGAATCCAAGATGGGGTGACTTGTGTGGCTCGGACCAGGTTCTGTTACCCAGAATCCTTTGCAAACCTCACAATTTGGCTAAAAAAACACATGTTCCTCACATTTCTGTGGCAGAAAGTTCTGGAACCTGAGAGGAGCCACAAATTTCCTTCCACCCAGCGTTCCCCCACGACTACCGATAAAAATGATACCTCACTTGTGTGGGTAGGCCTAGCGCCCGCGACAGGAAACGCCCCAAAGCGCAACGTGGACACATCCAAATTTTTGAAGGAAAACAGGTGTTTTTTGCAAAGTGCCTACCTGTAGATTTTGGCCTGTAGCTCAGCCGCCACCTAGGGAAACCTACCAAACCTGTGCATTTCTGAAAACTAGAGACCTAGGGGAATCCAAGATGGGGTGACTTGTGTGGCTCGGACCAGGTTCTGTTACCCAGAATCCTTTGCAAACCTCACAATTTGGCTAAAAAAACACATGTTCCTCACATTTCTGTGGCAGAAAGTTCTGGAACCTGAGAGGAGCCACAAATTTCCTTCCACCCAGCGTTCCCCCACGTCTCCCGATAAAAATGATACCTCACTTCTGTGGGTAGGCCTAGCGCCCGCGACAGGAAACTCCCCAAAGCGCAACGTGGACACAGCCAAATTTTTGAATGAAAAGCAGAGGTGTTTTTTGCAAAGTGCCCACCTGTAGATTTTGGCCTGTAGCTCAGCCACCACCTAGGGAAACCTACAAAACCTGTGCATTTCTGAAAACTAGAGACCTAGGGGAATCCAAGATGGGGTGACTTGTGTGGCTCGGACCAGGTTCTGTTACCCAGAATCCTTTGCAAACCTCACAATTTGGCTAAAAAAACCCATGTTCCTCACATTTCTGTGGCAGAAAGTTCTGGAATCTGAGAGGAGCCACAAAGTTCCTTCCACCCAGCGTTCCCCCACGTCTCCCGATAAAAATGATACCTCACTTGTGTGGGTAGGCCTAGCTCCCGCGACAGGAAACGCCCCAAAGCGCAACGTGGACACAGCCAAATCTTTTAAGGAAAACAGAAGTGTTTTTTGCAAAGGGCCTACCTGTAGATTTTGGCCTGTAGTTCAGCCGCCACCTAGGGAAACCTACCAAACCTGTGCATTTCTGAAAACTAGAGACCTAGGGGAATCCAAGATGGGGTGAATTGTGTAGCTCGGACCAGGTTCTGTTACCCAGAATCCTTTGCAAACCTCAAAATGTGGCTAAAAAAACACATGTTCCTCACATTTCTGTGGCAGAAAGTTCTGTAATCTGAGAGGAGCCACAAATTTCCTTCAACCAAGCGTTCCCCCACGTCTCCCGATAAAAATGATACATCACTTGTGTGGGTAGGCCTAGCCCCGTGACAGGAAACGCCCCAAAGCGCAACATGGACACATTCAAACTTTTGAAGGAAAAGAGGTGTTTTTTGCAAAGTGCCTACCTGTAGATTTTGGCCTGTAGCTCAGCCGCCACCTAGGGAAACCTACCAAACCTGTGCATTTCTGAAAACTAGAGACCTAGGGGAATCCAAGATGGGGTGACTTGTGTGGCTCGGACCAGGTTCTGTTACCCAGAATCCTTTGCAAACCTCAAAATGTGGCTAAAAAAACAAATGTTCCTCACATTTCTGTGGCAGAAAGTTCTGGAACCTGAGAGGAGCCACAAATTTCCTTCCACCCAGCGTTCCCCCACGTCTACCGATAAAAATGATACCTCACTTGTGTGGGTAGGCCTAGCGCCCGCGACAGGAAACTCCCCAAAGCGCAACCTAGACACAGCCAAATTTTTGAAGGAAAAGCAGAGGTGTTTTTTGCAAAGTGCCCACCTGTACATTTTGGCCTGCAGCTCAGCCGCCACCTAGGGAAACCTACCAAACCTGTGCATTTCTGAAAACTAGAGACCTAGGGGAATCCAAGATGGGGTGACTTGTGTGGCTCGGACCAGGTTCTGTTACCCAGAATCCTTTGCAAACCTCACAATTTGGCTAAAAAAACACATGTTCCTCACATTTCTGTGGCAGAAAGTTCTGGAACCTGAGAGGAGCCACAAATTTCCTTCCACCCAGCGTTCCCCCACGACTACCGATAAAAATGATACCTCACTTGTGTGGGTAGGCCTAGCGCCCGCGACAGGAAACGCCCCAAAGCGCAACGTGGACACATCCAAATTTTTGAAGGAAAACAGGTGTTTTTTGCAAAGTGCCTACCTGTAGATTTTGGCCTGTAGCTCAGCCGCCACCTAGGGAAACCTACCAAACCTGTGCATTTCTGAAAACTAGAGACCTAGGGGAATCCAAGATGGGGTGACTTGTGTGGCTCGGACCAGGTTCTGTTACCCAGAATCCTTTGCAAACCTCACAATTTGGCTAAAAAAACACATGTTCCTCACATTTCTGTGGCAGAAAGTTCTGGAACCTGAGAGGAGCCACAAATTTCCTTCCACCCAGCGTTCCCCCACGTCTCCCGATAAAAATGATACCTCACTTCTGTGGGTAGGCCTAGCGCCCGCGACAGGAAACTCCCCAAAGCGCAACGTGGACACAGCCAAATTTTTGAATGAAAAGCAGAGGTGTTTTTTGCAAAGTGCCCACCTGTAGATTTTGGCCTGTAGCTCAGCCACCACCTAGGGAAACCTACAAAACCTGTGCATTTCTGAAAACTAGAGACCTAGGGGAATCCAAGATGGGGTGACTTGTGTGGCTCGGACCAGGTTCTGTTACCCAGAATCCTTTGCAAACCTCACAATTTGGCTAAAAAAACCCATGTTCCTCACATTTCTGTGGCAGAAAGTTCTGGAATCTGAGAGGAGCCACAAATTTCCTTCCACCCAGCGTTCCCCCACGTCTCCCGATAAAAATGATACCTCACTTGTGTGGGTAGGCCTAGCGCCCGCGACAGGAAACGCCCCAAAGCACAACGTGGACACATCCAAATTTTTGAAGGAAAACAGGTGTTTTTTGCAAAGTGCCTACCTGTAGATTTTGGCCTGTAGCTCAGCCGCCACCTAGGGAAACCTACCAAACCTGTGCATTTCTGAAAACTAGAGACCTAGGGGAATCCAAGATGGGGTGACTTGTGTGGCTCGGACCAGGTTCTGTTACCCAGAATCCTTTGCAAACCTTAAAATTTGGCTAACAAAACACATGTTCCTCACATTTCTGTGGCAGAAAGTTCTGGAATCTGAGAGGAGCCACAAATTTCCTTCCACCCAGCGTTCCCCCACGTCTACCGATAAAAATGATACCTCACTTGTGTGGGTAGGCCTAGCGCCCGCGACAGGAAACGCCCCAAAGCGCAACGTGGACACAGCCAAATCTTTTAAGGAAAACAGAGGTGTTTTTTGCAAAGGGCCTACCTGTAGATTTTGGCCTGTAGCTCAGCCGCCACCTAGGGAAACCTACCAAACCTGTGCATTTCTGAAAACTAGAGACCTAGGGGAATCCAAGATGGGGTGACTTGTGTAGCTCGGACCAGGTTCTGTTACCCAGAATCCTTTGCAAACCTCAAAATGTGGCTAAAAAAACACATGTTCCTCACATTTCTGTGGCAGAAAGTTCTGGAATCTGAGAGGAGCCACAAATTTCCTTCAACCAAGCGTTCCCCCACGTCTCCCGATAAAAATGATACATCACTTGTGTGGGTAGGCCTAGCCCCGTGACAGGAAACGCCCCAAAGCGCAACATGGACACATTCAAACTTTTGAAGGAAAAGAGGTGTTTTTTGCAAAGTGCCTACCTGTAGATTTTGGCCTGTAGCTCAGCCGCCACCTAGGGAAACCTACCAAACCTGTGCATTTCTGAAAACTAGAGACCTAGGGGAATCCAAGATGGGGTGACTTGTGTGGCTCGGACCAGGTTCTGTTACCCAGAATCCTTTGCAAACCTCAAAATGTGGCTAAAAAAACAAATGTTCCTCACATTTCTGTGGCAGAAAGTTCTGGAATCTGAGAGGAGCCACAAATGTCCTTCCACCCAGCGTTCCCCCACGTCTCCTGATAAAAATGATACCTCACTTGTGTGGGTAGGCCTAGCGCCCGCGACAGGAAACTCCCCAAAGCGCAACCTAGACACAGCCAAATGTTTGAAGGAAAAGCAGAGGTGTTTTTTGCAAAGTGCCCACCTGTACATTTTGGCCTGTAGCTCAGCCGCCACCTAGGGAAACCTACCAAACCTGTGCATTTCTGAAAACTAGAGACCTAGGGGAATCCAAGATGGGGTGACTTGTGTGGCTCGGACCAGGTTCTGTTACCCAGAATCCTTTGCAAACCTCACAATTTGGCTAAAAAAACACATGTTCCTCACATTTCTGTGGCAGAAAGTTCTGGAACCTGAGAGGAGCCACAAATTTCCTTCCACCCAGCGTTCCCCCACGACTACCGATAAAAATGATACCTCACTTGTGTGGGTAGGCCTAGCGCCCGCGACAGGAAACGCCCCAAAGCGCAACGTGGACACATCCAAATTTTTGAAGGAAAACAGGTGTTTTTTGCAAAGTGCCTACCTGTAGATTTTGGCCTGTAGCTCAGCCGCCACCTAGGGAAACCTACCAAACCTGTGCATTTCTGAAAACTAGAGACCTAGGGGAATCCAAGATGGGGTGACTTGTGTGGCTCGGACCAGGTTCTGTTACCCAGAATCCTTTGCAAACCTCAAAATTTGGCTAAAAAAACACATGTTCCTCACATTTCTGTGGCAGAAAGTTCTGGAACCTGAGAGGAGCCACAAATTTCCTTCCACCCAGCATTCCCCCACGTCTACCGATTAAAATTATACCTCACTTGTGTGGGTAGGCCTAGCGCCCGCGACAGGAAACGCCCCAAAGCGCAACGTGGACACATCCAAATTTTTGAAGGAAAACAGGTGTTTTTTGCAAAGTGGCTACCTGTAGATTTTGGCCTGTAGCTCAGCCGCCACCTAGGGAAACCTACCAAACCTGTGCATTTCTGAAAACTAGAGACCTAGGGGAATCCAAGATGGGGTGACTTGTGTGGCTCGGACCAGGTTCTGTTACCCAGAATCCTTTGCAAACCTTAAAATTTGGCTAACAAAACACATGTTCCTCACATTTCTGTGGCAGAAAGTTCTGGAATCTGAGAGGAGCCACATATTTCCTTCCACCCAGCGTTCCCCCACGTCTCCCGATAAAAAGGATACCTCACTTGTGTGGGTAGGCCTAGCGCCCGCGACAGGAAACGCCCCAAAGCGCAACGTGGACACACCCAAATTTTTGAAGAAAAACAGAGGTGTTTTTTGCAAAGTGCCTACCTGTAGATTTTGGCCTGTAGCTCAGCCGCCACCTAGGGAAACCTACCAAACCTGTGCATTTCTGAAAACTAGAGACCTAGGGGAATCCAAGATGGGGTGACTTGTGTGGCTCGGACCAGGTTCTGTTACCCAGAATCCTTCGCAAGCCTCAAAATTTGGCTAAAAAAACACATGTTCCTCACATTTCTGTGGCAGAAAGTTCTGGAATCTGAGAGGAGCCACAAATTTCCTTCCACCCAGCGTTCCCCCACGTCTACCGATAAAAATGATACCTCACTTGTGTGGGTAGGCCTAGCGCCCGCGACAGGAAACGCCCCAAAGCGCAACGTGGACACAGCCAAATCTTTTAAGGAAAACAGAGGTGTTTTTTGCAAAGTGCCCACCTGTAGATTTTGGCCTGTAGCTCAGCCGCCACCTAGGGAAACCTACCAAACCTGTGCATTTCTGAAAACTAGAGACCTAGGGGAATCCAAGATGGGGTGACTTGTGTGGCTCGGACCAGGTTCTGTTACCCAGAATCCTTTGCAAACCTCACAATTTGGCTAAAAAAACACATGTTCCTCACATTTCTGTGGCAGAAAGTTCTGGAATCTGAGAGGAGCCACAAATTTCCTTCCACCCAGCGTTCCCCCACGTCTCCCGATAAAAATGATACCTCACTTGTGTGGGTAGGCCTAGCGCTCGCGACAGGAAACGATCCAAAGCGCAACGTGGACACATCCAAATTTTTGAAGGAAAACAGAGGTGTTTTTTGCAAAGTTCCCACCTGTAGATTTTGGCCTGTAGCTCAGCCGCCACCTAGGGAAACCTACCAAACCTGTGCATTTCTGAAAACTAGAGACCTAGGGGAATCCAAGATGGGGTGACTTGTGTTGCTCGGACCAGGTTCTGTTACCCAGAATCCTTTGCAAACCTCACAATTTGGCTAAAAAAACACATGTTCCTCACATTTCTGTGGCAGAAAGTTCTGGAACCTGAGAGGAGCCACAAATTTCCTTCCACCCAGCGTTCCCCCACGTCTCCCGATAAAAATGATACCTCACTTCTGTGGGTAGGCCTAGCGCCCGCGACAGGAAACTCCCCAAAGCGCAACGTGGACACAGCCAAATTTTTGAATGAAAAGCAGAGGTGTTTTTTGCAAAGTGCCCACCTGTACATTTTGGCCTGTAGCTCAGCCACCACCTAGGGAAACCTACAAAACCTGTGCATTTCTGAAAACTAGAGACCTAGGGGAATCCAAGATGGGGTGACTTGTGTGGCTCGGACCAGGTTCTGTTACCCAGAATCCTTTGCAAACCTCACAATTTGGCTAAAAAAAACCATGTTCCTCACATTTCTGTGGCAGAAAGTTCTGGAATCTGAGAGGAGCCACAAATTTCCTTCCACCCAGCGTTCCCCCACGTCTCCCGATAAAAATGATACCTCACTTGTGTGGGTAGGCCTAGCGCCCGCGACAGGAAACGCCCCAAAGCGCAACGTGGACACATCCAAATTTTTGAAGGAAAACAGAGGTGTTTTTTGCAAAGTGCCCACCTGTAGATTTTGGCCTGTAGCTCCGCCGCCATCTAGGGAAACCTACCAAACCTGTGCATTTCTGAAAACTAGAGACCTAGGGGAATCCAAGATGGGGTGACTTGTGTGGCTCGGACCAGGTTCTGTTACCCAGAATCCTTTGCAAACCTCACAATTTGGCTAAAAAAACACATGTTCCTCACATTTCTGTGGCAGAAAGTTCTGGAACCTGAGAGGAGCCACAAATTTCCTTCCACCCAGCGTTCCCCCACGTCTACCGATAAAAATGATACCTCACTTGTGTGGGTAGGCCTAGCGCCCGCGACAGGAAACGCCCCAAAGCACAACGTGGACACATCCAAATTTTTGAAGGAAAACAGGTGTTTTTTGCAAAGTGCCTACCTGTAGATTTTGGCCTGTAGCTCAGCCGCCACCTAGGGAAACCTACCAAACCTGTGCATTTCTGAAAACTAGAGACCTAGGGGAATCCAAGATGGGGTGACTTGTGTGGCTCGGACCAGGTTCTGTTACCCAGAATCCTTTGCAAACCTTAAAATTTGGCTAACAAAACACATGTTCCTCACATTTCTGTGGCAGAAAGTTCTGGAATCTGAGAGGAGCCACAAATTTCCTTCCACCCAGCGTTCCCCCACGTCTACCGATAAAAATGATACCTCACTTGTGTGGGTAGGCCTAGCTCCCGCGACAGGAAACGCCCCAAAGCGCAACGTGGACACAGCCAAATCTTTTAAGGAAAACAGAGGTGTTTTTTGCAAAGGGCCTACCTGTAGATTTTGGCCTGTAGCTCAGCCGCCACCTAGGGAAACCTACCAAACCTGTGCATTTCTGAAAACTAGAGACCTAGGGGAATCCAAGATGGGGTGACTTGTGTAGCTCGGACCAGGTTCTGTTACCCAGAATCCTTTGCAAACCTCAAAATGTGGCTAAAAAAACACATGTTCCTCACATTTCTGTGGCAGAAAGTTCTGGAATCTGAGAGGAGCCACAAATTTCCTTCAACCAAGCGTTCCCCCACGTCTCCCGATAAAAATGATACATCACTTGTGTGGGTAGGCCTAGCCCCGTGACAGGAAACGCCCCAAAGCGCAACATGGACACATTCAAACTTTTGAAGGAAAAGAGGTGTTTTTTGCAAAGTGCCTACCTGTAGATTTTGGCCTGTAGCTCAGCCGCCACCTAGGGAAACCTACCAAACCTGTGCATTTCTGAAAACTAGAGACCTAGGGGAATCCAAGATGGGGTGACTTGTGTGGCTCGGACCAGGTTCTGTTACCCAGAATCCTTTGCAAACCTCAAAATGTGGCTAAAAAAACAAATGTTCCTCACATTTCTGTGGCAGAAAGTTCTGGAACCTGAGAGGAGCCACAAATTTCCTTCCACCCAGCGTTCCCCCACGTCTACCGATAAAAATGATACCTCACATGTGTGGGTAGGCCTAGCGCCCGAGATAGGAAACTCCCCAAAGCGCAACCTAGACACAGCCAAATTTTTGAAGGAAAAGCAGAGGTGTTTTTTGCAAAGTGCCCACCTGTACATTTTGGCCTGCAGCTCAGCCGCCACCTAGGGAAACCTACCAAACCTGTGCATTTCTGAAAACTAGAGACCTAGGGGAATCCAAGATGGGGTGACTTGTGTGGCTCGGACCAGGTTCTGTTACCCAGAATCCTTTGCAAACCTCACAATTTGGCTAAAAAAACACATGTTCCTCACATTTCTGTGGCAGAAAGTTCTGGAACCTGAGAGGAGCCACAAATTTCCTTCCACCCAGCGTTCCCCCACGACTACCGATAAAAATGATACCTCACTTGTGTGGGTAGGCCTAGCGCCCGCGATAGGAAACGCCCCAAAGCGCAACGTGGACACATCCAAATTTTTGAAGGAAAACAGAGGTGTTTTTTGCAAAGTGCCTACCTGTAGATTTTGGCCTGTAGCTCAGCCGCCACCTAGGGAAACCTACCAAACCTGTGCATTTCTGAAAACTAGAGACCTAGGGGAATCCAAGATGGGGTGACTTGTGTGGCTCGGACCAGGTTCTGTTACCCAGAATCCTTTGCAAACCTCACAATTTGGCTAAAAAAACACATGTTCCTCACATTTCTGTGGCAGAAAGTTCTGGAACCTGAGAGGAGCCACAAATTTCCTTCCACCCAGCGTTCCCCCACGACTACCGATAAAAATGATACCTCACTTGTGTGGGTAGGCCTAGCGCCCGCGACAGGAAACGCCCCAAAGCGCAACGTGGACACATCCAAATTTTTGAAGGAAAACAGGTGTTTTTTGCAAAGTGCCTACCTGTAGATTTTGGCCTGTAGCTCAGCCGCCACCTAGGGAAACCTACCAAACCTGTGCATTTCTGAAAACTAGAGACCTAGGGGAATCCAAGATGGGGTGACTTGTGTGGCTCGGACCAGGTTCTGTTACCCAGAATCCTTTGCAAACCTCACAATTTGGCTAAAAAAACACATGTTCCTCACATTTCTGTGGCAGAAAGTTCTGGAACCTGAGAGGAGCCACAAATTTCCTTCCACCCAGCGTTCCCCCACGTCTCCCGATAAAAATGATACCTCACTTCTGTGGGTAGGCCTAGCGCCCGCGACAGGAAACTCCCCAAAGCGCAACGTGGACACAGCCAAATTTTTGAATGAAAAGCAGAGGTGTTTTTTGCAAAGTGCCCACCTGTAGATTTTGGCCTGTAGCTCAGCCACCACCTAGGGAAACCTACAAAACCTGTGCATTTCTGAAAACTAGAGACCTAGGGGAATCCAAGATGGGGTGACTTGTGTGGCTCGGACCAGGTTCTGTTACCCAGAATCCTTTGCAAACCTCACAATTTGGCTAAAAAAACCCATGTTCCTCACATTTCTGTGGCAGAAAGTTCTGGAATCTGAGAGGAGCCACAAAGTTCCTTCCACCCAGCGTTCCCCCACGTCTCCCGATAAAAATGATACCTCACTTGTGTGGGTAGGCCTAGCTCCCGCGACAGGAAACGCCCCAAAGCGCAACGTGGACACAGCCAAATCTTTTAAGGAAAACAGAAGTGTTTTTTGCAAAGGGCCTACCTGTAGATTTTGGCCTGTAGTTCAGCCGCCACCTAGGGAAACCTACCAAACCTGTGCATTTCTGAAAACTAGAGACCTAGGGGAATCCAAGATGGGGTGACTTGTGTAGCTCGGACCAGGTTCTGTTACCCAGAATCCTTTGCAAACCTCAAAATGTGGCTAAAAAAACACATGTTCCTCACATTTCTGTGGCAGAAAGTTCTGGAATCTGAGAGGAGCCACAAATTTCCTTCAACCAAGCGTTCCCCCACGTCTCCCGATAAAAATGATACATCACTTGTGTGGGTAGGCCTAGCCCCGTGACAGGAAACGCCCCAAAGCGCAACATGGACACATTCAAACTTTTGAAGGAAAAGAGGTGTTTTTTGCAAAGTGCCTACCTGTAGATTTTGGCCTGTAGCTCAGCCGCCACCTAGGGAAACCTACCAAACCTGTGCATTTCTGAAAACTAGAGACCTAGGGGAATCCAAGATGGGGTGACTTGTGTGGCTCGGACCAGGTTCTGTTACCCAGAATCCTTTGCAAACCTCAAAATGTGGCTAAAAAAACAAATGTTCCTCACATTTCTGTGGCAGAAAGTTCTGGAACCTGAGAGGAGCCACAAATTTCCTTCCACCCAGCGTTCCCCCACGTCTACCGATAAAAATGATACCTCACTTGTGTGGGTAGGCCTAGCGCCCGCGACAGGAAACTCCCCAAAGCGCAACCTAGACACAGCCAAATTTTTGAAGGAAAAGCAGAGGTGTTTTTTGCAAAGTGCCCACCTGTACATTTTGGCCTGAAGCTCAGCCGCCACCTAGGGAAACCTACCAAACCTGTGCATTTCTGAAAACTAGAGACCTAGGGGAATCCAAGATGGGGTGACTTGTGTGGCTCGGACCAGGTTCTGTTACCCAGAATCCTTTGCAAACCTCACAATTTGGCTAAAAAAACACATGTTCCTCACATTTCTGTGGCAGAAAGTTCTGGAACCTGAGAGGAGCCACAAATTTCCTTCCACCCAGCGTTCCCCCACGACTACCGATAAAAATGATACCTCACTTGTGTGGGTAGGCCTAGCGCCCGCGACAGGAAACGCCCCAAAGCGCAACGTGGACACATCCAAATTTTTGAAGGAAAACAGGTGTTTTTTGCAAAGTGCCTACCTGTAGATTTTGGCCTGTAGCTCAGCCGCCACCTAGGGAAACCTACCAAACCTGTGCATTTCTGAAAACTAGAGACCTAGGGGAATCCAAGATGGGGTGACTTGTGTGGCTCGGACCAGGTTCTGTTACCCAGAATCCTTTGCAAACCTCACAATTTGGCTAAAAAAACACATGTTCCTCACATTTCTGTGGCAGAAAGTTCTGGAACCTGAGAGGAGCCACAAATTTCCTTCCACCCAGCGTTCCCCCACGTCTCCCGATAAAAATGATACCTCACTTCTGTGGGTAGGCCTAGCGCCCGCGACAGGAAACTCCCCAAAGCGCAACGTGGACACAGCCAAATTTTTGAATGAAAAGCAGAGGTGTTTTTTGCAAAGTGCCCACCTGTAGATTTTGGCCTGTAGCTCAGCCACCACCTAGGGAAACCTACAAAACCTGTGCATTTCTGAAAACTAGAGACCTAGGGGAATCCAAGATGGGGTGACTTGTGTGGCTCGGACCAGGTTCTGTTACCCAGAATCCTTTGCAAACCTCACAATTTGGCTAAAAAAAACCATGTTCCTCACATTTCTGTGGCAGAAAGTTCTGGAATCTGAGAGGAGCCACAAATTTCCTTCCACCCAGCGTTCCCCCACGTCTCCCGATAAAAATGATACCTCACTTGTGTGGGTAGGCCTAGCGCCCGCGACAGGAAACGCCCCAAAGCACAACGTGGACACATCCAAATTTTTGAAGGAAAACAGGTGTTTTTTGCAAAGTGCCTACCTGTAGATTTTGGCCTGTAGCTCAGCCGCCACCTAGGGAAACCTACCAAACCTGTGCATTTCTGAAAACTAGAGACCTAGGGGAATCCAAGATGGGGTGACTTGTGTGGCTCGGACCAGGTTCTGTTACCCAGAATCCTTTGCAAACCTTAAAATTTGGCTAACAAAACACATGTTCCTCACATTTCTGTGGCAGAAAGTTCTGGAATCTGAGAGGAGCCACAAATTTCCTTCCACCCAGCGTTCCCCCACGTCTACCGATAAAAATGATACCTCACTTGTGTGGGTAGGCCTAGCGCCCGCGACAGGAAACGCCCCAAAGCGCAACGTGGACACAGCCAAATCTTTTAAGGAAAACAGAGGTGTTTTTTGCAAAGGGCCTACCTGTAGATTTTGGCCTGTAGCTCAGCCGCCACCTAGGGAAACCTACCAAACCTGTGCATTTCTGAAAACTAGAGACCTAGGGGAATCCAAGATGGGGTGACTTGTGTAGCTCGGACCAGGTTCTGTTACCCAGAATCCTTTGCAAACCTCAAAATGTGGCTAAAAAAACACATGTTCCTCACATTTCTGTGGCAGAAAGTTCTGGAATCTGAGAGGAGCCACAAATTTCCTTCAACCAAGCGTTCCCCCACGTCTCCCGATAAAAATGATACATCACTTGTGTGGGTAGGCCTAGCCCCGTGACAGGAAACGCCCCAAAGCGCAACATGGACACATTCAAACTTTTGAAGGAAAAGAGGTGTTTTTTGCAAAGTGCCTACCTGTAGATTTTGGCCTGTAGCTCAGCCGCCACCTAGGGAAACCTACCAAACCTGTGCATTTCTGAAAACTAGAGACCTAGGGGAATCCAAGATGGGGTGACTTGTGTGGCTCGGACCAGGTTCTGTTACCCAGAATCCTTTGCAAACCTCAAAATGTGGCTAAAAAAACAAATGTTCCTCACATTTCTGTGGCAGAAAGTTCTGGAATCTGAGAGGAGCCACAAATGTCCTTCCACCCAGCGTTCCCCCACGTCTCCTGATAAAAATGATACCTCACTTGTGTGGGTAGGCCTAGCGCCCGCGACAGGAAACTCCCCAAAGCGCAACCTAGACACAGCCAAATGTTTGAAGGAAAAGCAGAGGTGTTTTTTGCAAAGTGCCCACCTGTACATTTTGGCCTGTAGCTCAGCCGCCACCTAGGGAAACCTACCAAACCTGTGCATTTCTGAAAACTAGAGACCTAGGGGAATCCAAGATGGGGTGACTTGTGTGGCTCGGACCAGGTTCTGTTACCCAGAATCCTTTGCAAACCTCACAATTTGGCTAAAAAAACACATGTTCCTCACATTTCTGTGGCAGAAAGTTCTGGAACCTGAGAGGAGCCACAAATTTCCTTCCACCCAGCGTTCCCCCACGACTACCGATAAAAATGATACCTCACTTGTGTGGGTAGGCCTAGCGCCCGCGACAGGAAACGCCCCAAAGCGCAACGTGGACACATCCAAATTTTTGAAGGAAAACAGGTGTTTTTTGCAAAGTGCCTACCTGTAGATTTTGGCCTGTAGCTCAGCCGCCACCTAGGGAAACCTACCAAACCTGTGCATTTCTGAAAACTAGAGACCTAGGGGAATCCAAGATGGGGTGACTTGTGTGGCTCGGACCAGGTTCTGTTACCCAGAATCCTTTGCAAACCTCAAAATTTGGCTAAAAAAACACATGTTCCTCACATTTCTGTGGCAGAAAGTTCTGGAACCTGAGAGGAGCCACAAATTTCCTTCCACCCAGCGTTCCCCCACGTCTACCGATTAAAATTATACCTCACTTGTGTGGGTAGGCCTAGCGCCCGCGACAGGAAACGCCCCAAAGCGCAACGTGGACACATCCAAATTTTTGAAGGAAAACAGGTGTTTTTTGCAAAGTGGCTACCTGTAGATTTTGGCCTGTAGCTCAGCCGCCACCTAGGGAAACCTACCAAACCTGTGCATTTCTGAAAACTAGAGACCTAGGGGAATCCAAGATGGGGTGACTTGTGTGGCTCGGACCAGGTTCTGTTACCCAGAATCCTTTGCAAACCTTAAAATTTGGCTAACAAAACACATGTTCCTCACATTTCTGTGGCAGAAAGTTCTGGAATCTGAGAGGAGCCACATATTTCCTTCCACCCAGCGTTCCCCCACGTCTCCCGATAAAAAGGATACCTCACTTGTGTGGGTAGGCCTAGCGCCCGCGACAGGAAACGCCCCAAAGCGCAACGTGGACACATCCAAATTTTTGAAGAAAAACAGAGGTGTTTTTTGCAAAGTGCCTACCTGTAGATTTTGGCCTGTAGCTCAGCCGCCACCTAGGGAAACCTACCAAACCTGTGCATTTCTGAAAACTAGAGACCTAGGGGAAACCAAGATGGGGTGACTTGTGTGGCTCGGACCAGGTTCTGTTACCCAGAATCCTTCGCAAGCCTCAAAATTTGGCTAAAAAAACACATGTTCCTCACATTTCTGTGGCAGAAAGTTCTGGAATCTGAGAGGAGCCACAAATTTCCTTCCACCCAGCGTTCCCCCACGTCTACCGATAAAAATGATACCTCACTTGTGTGGGTAGGCCTAGCGCCCGCGACAGGAAACGCCCCAAAGCGCAACGTGGACACAGCCAAATCTTTTAAGGAAAACAGAGGTGTTTTTTGCAAAGTGCCCACCTGTAGATTTTGGCCTGTAGCTCAGCCGCCACCTAGGGAAACCTACCAAACCTGTGCATTTCTGAAAACTAGAGACCTAGGGGAATCCAAGATGGGGTGACTTGTGTGGCTCGGACCAGGTTCTGTTACCCAGAATCCTTTGCAAACCTCACAATTTGGCTAAAAAAACACATGTTCCTCACATTTCTGTGGCAGAAAGTTCTGGAATCTGAGAGGAGCCACAAATTTCCTTCCACCCAGCGTTCCCCCACGTCTCCCGATAAAAATGATACCTCACTTGTGTGGGTAGGCCTAGCGCTCGCGACAGGAAACGATCCAAAGCGCAACGTGGACACATCCAAATTTTTGAAGGAAAACAGAGGTGTTTTTTGCAAAGTTCCCACCTGTAGATTTTGGCCTGTAGCTCAGCCGCCACCTAGGGAAACCTACCAAACCTGTGCATTTCTGAAAACTAGAGACCTAGGGGAATCCAAGATGGGGTGACTTGTGTTGCTCGGACCAGGTTCTGTTACCCAGAATCCTTTGCAAACCTCACAATTTGGCTAAAAAAACACATGTTCCTCACATTTCTGTGGCAGAAAGTTCTGGAACCTGAGAGGAGCCACAAATTTCCTTCCACCCAGCGTTCCCCCACGTCTCCCGATAAAAATGATACCTCACTTCTGTGGGTAGGCCTAGCGCCCGCGACAGGAAACTCCCCAAAGCGCAACGTGGACACAGCCAAATTTTTGAATGAAAAGCAGAGGTGTTTTTTGCAAAGTGCCCACCTGTACATTTTGGCCTGTAGCTCAGCCACCACCTAGGGAAACCTACAAAACCTGTGCATTTCTGAAAACTAGAGACCTAGGGGAATCCAAGATGGGGTGACTTGTGTGGCTCGGACCAGGTTCTGTTACCCAGAATCCTTTGCAAACCTCACAATTTGGCTAAAAAAAACCATGTTCCTCACATTTCTGTGGCAGAAAGTTCTGGAATCTGAGAGGAGCCACAAATTTCCTTCCACCCAGCGTTCCCCCACGTCTCCCGATAAAAATGATACCTCACTTGTGTGGGTAGGCCTAGCGCCCGCGACAGGAAACGCCCCAAAGCGCAACGTGGACACATCCAAATTTTTGAAGGAAAACAGAGGTGTTTTTTGCAAAGTGCCCACCTGTAGATTTTGGCCTGTAGCTCCGCCGCCATCTAGGGAAACCTACCAAACCTGTGCATTTCTGAAAACTAGAGACCTAGGGGAATCCAAGATGGGGTGACTTGTGTGGCTCGGACCAGGTTCTGTTACCCAGAATCCTTTGCAAACCTCACAATTTGGCTAAAAAAACACATGTTCCTCACATTTCTGTGGCAGAAAGTTCTGGAACCTGAGAGGAGCCACAAATTTCCTTCCACCCAGCGTTCCCCCACGTCTACCGATAAAAATGATACCTCACTTGTGTGGGTAGGCCTAGCGCCCGCGACAGGAAACGCCCCAAAGCACAACGTGGACACATCCAAATTTTTGAAGGAAAACAGGTGTTTTTTGCAAAGTGCCTACCTGTAGATTTTGGCCTGTAGCTCAGCCGCCACCTAGGGAAACCTACCAAACCTGTGCATTTCTGAAAACTAGAGACCTAGGGGAATCCAAGATGGGGTGACTTGTGTGGCTCGGACCAGGTTCTGTTACCCAGAATCCTTTGCAAACCTTAAAATTTGGCTAACAAAACACATGTTCCTCACATTTCTGTGGCAGAAAGTTCTGGAATCTGAGAGGAGCCACAAATTTCCTTCCACCCAGCGTTCCCCCACGTCTACCGATAAAAATGATACCTCACTTGTGTGGGTAGGCCTAGCTCCCGCGACAGGAAACGCCCCAAAGCGCAACGTGGACACAGCCAAATCTTTTAAGGAAAACAGAGGTGTTTTTTGCAAAGGGCCTACCTGTAGATTTTGGCCTGTAGCTCAGCCGCCACCTAGGGAAACCTACCAAACCTGTGCATTTCTGAAAACTAGAGACCTAGGGGAATCCAAGATGGGGTGACTTGTGTAGCTCGGACCAGGTTCTGTTACCCAGAATCCTTTGCAAACCTCAAAATGTGGCTAAAAAAACACATGTTCCTCACATTTCTGTGGCAGAAAGTTCTGGAATCTGAGAGGAGCCACAAATTTCCTTCAACCAAGCGTTCCCCCACGTCTCCCGATAAAAATGATACATCACTTGTGTGGGTAGGCCTAGCCCCGTGACAGGAAACGCCCCAAAGCGCAACATGGACACATTCAAACTTTTGAAGGAAAAGAGGTGTTTTTTGCAAAGTGCCTACCTGTAGATTTTGGCCTGTAGCTCAGCCGCCACCTAGGGAAACCTACCAAACCTGTGCATTTCTGAAAACTAGAGACCTAGGGGAATCCAAGATGGGGTGACTTGTGTGGCTCGGACCAGGTTCTGTTACCCAGAATCCTTTGCAAACCTCAAAATGTGGCTAAAAAAACAAATGTTCCTCACATTTCTGTGGCAGAAAGTTCTGGAACCTGAGAGGAGCCACAAATTTCCTTCCACCCAGCGTTCCCCCACGTCTACCGATAAAAATGATACCTCACATGTGTGGGTAGGCCTAGCGCCCGAGATAGGAAACTCCCCAAAGCGCAACCTAGACACAGCCAAATTTTTGAAGGAAAAGCAGAGGTGTTTTTTGCAAAGTGCCCACCTGTACATTTTGGCCTGCAGCTCAGCCGCCACCTAGGGAAACCTACCAAACCTGTGCATTTCTGAAAACTAGAGACCTAGGGGAATCCAAGATGGGGTGACTTGTGTGGCTCGGACCAGGTTCTGTTACCCAGAATCCTTTGCAAACCTCACAATTTGGCTAAAAAAACACATGTTCCTCACATTTCTGTGGCAGAAAGTTCTGGAACCTGAGAGGAGCCACAAATTTCCTTCCACCCAGCGTTCCCCCACGACTACCGATAAAAATGATACCTCACTTGTGTGGGTAGGCCTAGCGCCCGCGATAGGAAACGCCCCAAAGCGCAACGTGGACACATCCAAATTTTTGAAGGAAAACAGAGGTGTTTTTTGCAAAGTGCCTACCTGTAGATTTTGGCCTGTAGCTCAGCCGCCACCTAGGGAAACCTACCAAACCTGTGCATTTCTGAAAACTAGAGACCTAGGGGAATCCAAGATGGGGTGACTTGTGTGGCTCGGACCAGGTTCTGTTACCCAGAATCCTTTGCAAACCTCACAATTTGGCTAAAAAAACACATGTTCCTCACATTTCTGTGGCAGAAAGTTCTGGAACCTGAGAGGAGCCACAAATTTCCTTCCACCCAGCGTTCCCCCACGACTACCGATAAAAATGATACCTCACTTGTGTGGGTAGGCCTAGCGCCCGCGACAGGAAACGCCCCAAAGCGCAACGTGGACACATCCAAATTTTTGAAGGAAAACAGGTGTTTTTTGCAAAGTGCCTACCTGTAGATTTTGGCCTGTAGCTCAGCCGCCACCTAGGGAAACCTACCAAACCTGTGCATTTCTGAAAACTAGAGACCTAGGGGAATCCAAGATGGGGTGACTTGTGTGGCTCGGACCAGGTTCTGTTACCCAGAATCCTTTGCAAACCTCACAATTTGGCTAAAAAAACACATGTTCCTCACATTTCTGTGGCAGAAAGTTCTGGAACCTGAGAGGAGCCACAAATTTCCTTCCACCCAGCGTTCCCCCACGTCTCCCGATAAAAATGATACCTCACTTCTGTGGGTAGGCCTAGCGCCCGCGACAGGAAACTCCCCAAAGCGCAACGTGGACACAGCCAAATTTTTGAATGAAAAGCAGAGGTGTTTTTTGCAAAGTGCCCACCTGTAGATTTTGGCCTGTAGCTCAGCCACCACCTAGGGAAACCTACAAAACCTGTGCATTTCTGAAAACTAGAGACCTAGGGGAATCCAAGATGGGGTGACTTGTGTGGCTCGGACCAGGTTCTGTTACCCAGAATCCTTTGCAAACCTCACAATTTGGCTAAAAAAACCCATGTTCCTCACATTTCTGTGGCAGAAAGTTCTGGAATCTGAGAGGAGCCACAAAGTTCCTTCCACCCAGCGTTCCCCCACGTCTCCCGATAAAAATGATACCTCACTTGTGTGGGTAGGCCTAGCTCCCGCGACAGGAAACGCCCCAAAGCGCAACGTGGACACAGCCAAATCTTTTAAGGAAAACAGAAGTGTTTTTTGCAAAGGGCCTACCTGTAGATTTTGGCCTGTAGTTCAGCCGCCACCTAGGGAAACCTACCAAACCTGTGCATTTCTGAAAACTAGAGACCTAGGGGAATCCAAGATGGGGTGACTTGTGTAGCTCGGACCAGGTTCTGTTACCCAGAATCCTTTGCAAACCTCAAAATGTGGCTAAAAAAACACATGTTCCTCACATTTCTGTGGCAGAAAGTTCTGGAATCTGAGAGGAGCCACAAATTTCCTTCAACCAAGCGTTCCCCCACGTCTCCCGATAAAAATGATACATCACTTGTGTGGGTAGGCCTAGCCCCGTGACAGGAAACGCCCCAAAGCGCAACATGGACACATTCAAACTTTTGAAGGAAAAGAGGTGTTTTTTGCAAAGTGCCTACCTGTAGATTTTGGCCTGTAGCTCAGCCGCCACCTAGGGAAACCTACCAAACCTGTGCATTTCTGAAAACTAGAGACCTAGGGGAATCCAAGATGGGGTGACTTGTGTGGCTCGGACCAGGTTCTGTTACCCAGAATCCTTTGCAAACCTCAAAATGTGGCTAAAAAAACAAATGTTCCTCACATTTCTGTGGCAGAAAGTTCTGGAACCTGAGAGGAGCCACAAATTTCCTTCCACCCAGCGTTCCCCCACGTCTACCGATAAAAATGATACCTCACTTGTGTGGGTAGGCCTAGCGCCCGCGACAGGAAACTCCCCAAAGCGCAACCTAGACACAGCCAAATTTTTGAAGGAAAAGCAGAGGTGTTTTTTGCAAAGTGCCCACCTGTACATTTTGGCCTGAAGCTCAGCCGCCACCTAGGGAAACCTACCAAACCTGTGCATTTCTGAAAACTAGAGACCTAGGGGAATCCAAGATGGGGTGACTTGTGTGGCTCGGACCAGGTTCTGTTACCCAGAATCCTTTGCAAACCTCACAATTTGGCTAAAAAAACACATGTTCCTCACATTTCTGTGGCAGAAAGTTCTGGAACCTGAGAGGAGCCACAAATTTCCTTCCACCCAGCGTTCCCCCACGACTACCGATAAAAATGATACCTCACTTGTGTGGGTAGGCCTAGCGCCCGCGACAGGAAACGCCCCAAAGCGCAACGTGGACACATCCAAATTTTTGAAGGAAAACAGAGGTGTTTTTTGCAAAGTGCCTACCTGTAGATTTTGGCCTGTAGCTCAGCCGCCACCTAGGGAAAGCTACCAAACCTGTGCATTTCTGAAAACTAGAGACCTAGGGGAATCCAAGATGGGGTGACTTGTGTGGCTCGGACCAGGTTCTGTTACCCAGAATCCTTTGCAAACCTCACAATTTGGCTAAAAAAACACATGTTCCTCACATTTCTGTGGCAGAAAGTTCTGGAACCTGAGAGGAGCCACAAATTTCCTTCCACCCAGCGTTCCCCCACGTCTCCCGATAAAAATGATACCTCACTTCTGTGGGTAGGCCTAGCGCCCGCGACAGGAAACTCCCCAAAGCGCAACGTGGACACAGCCAAATTTTTGAATGAAAAGCAGAGGTGTTTTTTGCAAAGTGCCCACCTGTAGATTTTGGCCTGTAGCTCAGCCACCACCTAGGGAAACCTACAAAACCTGTGCATTTCTGAAAACTAGAGACCTAGGGGAATCCAAGATGGGGTGACTTGTGTGGCTCGGACCAGGTTCTGTTACCCAGAATCCTTTGCAAACCTCACAATTTGGCTAAAAAAACCCATGTTCCTCACATTTCTGTGGCAGAAAGTTCTGGAATCTGAGAGGAGCCACAAAGTTCCTTCCACCCAGCGTTCCCCCACGTCTCCCGATAAAAATGATACCTCACTTGTGTGGGTAGGCCTAGCTCCCGCGACAGGAAACGCCCCAAAGCGCAACGTGGACACAGCCAAATCTTTTAAGGAAAACAGAAGTGTTTTTTGCAAAGGGCCTACCTGTAGATTTTGGCCTGTAGTTCAGCCGCCACCTAGGGAAACCTACCAAACCTGTGCATTTCTGAAAACTAGAGACCTAGGGGAATCCAAGATGGGGTGACTTGTGTAGCTCGGACCAGGTTCTGTTACCCAGAATCCTTTGCAAACCTCAAAATGTGGCTAAAAAAACACATGTTCCTCACATTTCTGTGGCAGAAAGTTCTGGAATCTGAGAGGAGCCACAAATTTCCTTCAACCAAGCGTTCCCCCACGTCTCCCGATAAAAATGATACATCACTTGTGTGGGTAGGCCTAGCCCCGTGACAGGAAACGCCCCAAAGCGCAACATGGACACATTCAAACTTTTGAAGGAAAAGAGGTGTTTTTTGCAAAGTGCCTACCTGTAGATTTTGGCCTGTAGCTCAGCCGCCACCTAGGGAAACCTACCAAACCTGTGCATTTCTGAAAACTAGAGACCTAGGGGAATCCAAGATGGGGTGACTTGTGTGGCTCGGACCAGGTTCTGTTACCCAGAATCCTTTGCAAACCTCAAAATGTGGCTAAAAAAACAAATGTTCCTCACATTTCTGTGGCAGAAAGTTCTGGAACCTGAGAGGAGCCACAAATTTCCTTCCACCCAGCGTTCCCCCACGTCTACCGATAAAAATGATACCTCACTTGTGTGGGTAGGCCTAGCGCCCGCGACAGGAAACTCCCCAAAGCGCAACCTAGACACAGCCAAATTTTTGAAGGAAAAGCAGAGGTGTTTTTTGCAAAGTGCCCACCTGTACATTTTGGCCTGAAGCTCAGCCGCCACCTAGGGAAACCTACCAAACCTGTGCATTTCTGAAAACTAGAGACCTAGGGGAATCCAAGATGGGGTGACTTGTGTGGCTCGGACCAGGTTCTGTTACCCAGAATCCTTTGCAAACCTCACAATTTGGCTAAAAAAACACATGTTCCTCACATTTCTGTGGCAGAAAGTTCTGGAACCTGAGAGGAGCCACAAATTTCCTTCCACCCAGCGTTCCCCCACGACTACCGATAAAAATGATACCTCACTTGTGTGGGTAGGCCTAGCGCCCGCGACAGGAAACGCCCCAAAGCGCAACGTGGACACATCCAAATTTTTGAAGGAAAACAGGTGTTTTTTGCAAAGTGCCTACCTGTAGATTTTGGCCTGTAGCTCAGCCGCCACCTAGGGAAACCTACCAAACCTGTGCATTTCTGAAAACTAGAGACCTAGGGGAATCCAAGATGGGGTGACTTGTGTGGCTCGGACCAGGTTCTGTTACCCAGAATCCTTTGCAAACCTCACAATTTGGCTAAAAAAACACATGTTCCTCACATTTCTGTGGCAGAAAGTTCTGGAACCTGAGAGGAGCCACAAATTTCCTTCCACCCAGCGTTCCCCCACGTCTCCCGATAAAAATGATACCTCACTTCTGTGGGTAGGCCTAGCGCCCGCGACAGGAAACTCCCCAAAGCGCAACGTGGACACAGCCAAATTTTTGAATGAAAAGCAGAGGTGTTTTTTGCAAAGTGCCCACCTGTAGATTTTGGCCTGTAGCTCAGCCACCACCTAGGGAAACCTACAAAACCTGTGCATTTCTGAAAACTAGAGACCTAGGGGAATCCAAGATGGGGTGACTTGTGTGGCTCGGACCAGGTTCTGTTACCCAGAATCCTTTGCAAACCTCACAATTTGGCTAAAAAAACCCATGTTCCTCACATTTCTGTGGCAGAAAGTTCTGGAATCTGAGAGGAGCCACAAATTTCCTTCCACCCAGCGTTCCCCCACGTCTCCCGATAAAAATGATACCTCACTTGTGTGGGTAGGCCTAGCGCCCGCGACAGGAAACGCCCCAAAGCACAACGTGGACACATCCAAATTTTTGAAGGAAAACAGGTGTTTTTTGCAAAGTGCCTACCTGTAGATTTTGGCCTGTAGCTCAGCCGCCACCTAGGGAAACCTACCAAACCTGTGCATTTCTGAAAACTAGAGACCTAGGGGAATCCAAGATGGGGTGACTTGTGTGGCTCGGACCAGGTTCTGTTACCCAGAATCCTTTGCAAACCTTAAAATTTGGCTAACAAAACACATGTTCCTCACATTTCTGTGGCAGAAAGTTCTGGAATCTGAGAGGAGCCACAAATTTCCTTCCACCCAGCGTTCCCCCACGTCTACCGATAAAAATGATACCTCACTTGTGTGGGTAGGCCTAGCGCCCGCGACAGGAAACGCCCCAAAGCGCAACGTGGACACAGCCAAATCTTTTAAGGAAAACAGAGGTGTTTTTTGCAAAGGGCCTACCTGTAGATTTTGGCCTGTAGCTCAGCCGCCACCTAGGGAAACCTACCAAACCTGTGCATTTCTGAAAACTAGAGACCTAGGGGAATCCAAGATGGGGTGACTTGTGTAGCTCGGACCAGGTTCTGTTACCCAGAATCCTTTGCAAACCTCAAAATGTGGCTAAAAAAACACATGTTCCTCACATTTCTGTGGCAGAAAGTTCTGGAATCTGAGAGGAGCCACAAATTTCCTTCAACCAAGCGTTCCCCCACGTCTCCCGATAAAAATGATACATCACTTGTGTGGGTAGGCCTAGCCCCGTGACAGGAAACGCCCCAAAGCGCAACATGGACACATTCAAACTTTTGAAGGAAAAGAGGTGTTTTTTGCAAAGTGCCTACCTGTAGATTTTGGCCTGTAGCTCAGCCGCCACCTAGGGAAACCTACCAAACCTGTGCATTTCTGAAAACTAGAGACCTAGGGGAATCCAAGATGGGGTGACTTGTGTGGCTCGGACCAGGTTCTGTTACCCAGAATCCTTTGCAAACCTCAAAATGTGGCTAAAAAAACAAATGTTCCTCACATTTCTGTGGCAGAAAGTTCTGGAATCTGAGAGGAGCCACAAATGTCCTTCCACCCAGCGTTCCCCCACGTCTCCTGATAAAAATGATACCTCACTTGTGTGGGTAGGCCTAGCGCCCGCGACAGGAAACTCCCCAAAGCGCAACCTAGACACAGCCAAATGTTTGAAGGAAAAGCAGAGGTGTTTTTTGCAAAGTGCCCACCTGTACATTTTGGCCTGTAGCTCAGCCGCCACCTAGGGAAACCTACCAAACCTGTGCATTTCTGAAAACTAGAGACCTAGGGGAATCCAAGATGGGGTGACTTGTGTGGCTCGGACCAGGTTCTGTTACCCAGAATCCTTTGCAAACCTCACAATTTGGCTAAAAAAACACATGTTCCTCACATTTCTGTGGCAGAAAGTTCTGGAACCTGAGAGGAGCCACAAATTTCCTTCCACCCAGCGTTCCCCCACGACTACCGATAAAAATGATACCTCACTTGTGTGGGTAGGCCTAGCGCCCGCGACAGGAAACGCCCCAAAGCGCAACGTGGACACATCCAAATTTTTGAAGGAAAACAGGTGTTTTTTGCAAAGTGCCTACCTGTAGATTTTGGCCTGTAGCTCAGCCGCCACCTAGGGAAACCTACCAAACCTGTGCATTTCTGAAAACTAGAGACCTAGGGGAATCCAAGATGGGGTGACTTGTGTGGCTCGGACCAGGTTCTGTTACCCAGAATCCTTTGCAAACCTCAAAATTTGGCTAAAAAAACACATGTTCCTCACATTTCTGTGGCAGAAAGTTCTGGAACCTGAGAGGAGCCACAAATTTCCTTCCACCCAGCGTTCCCCCACGTCTACCGATTAAAATTATACCTCACTTGTGTGGGTAGGCCTAGCGCCCGCGACAGGAAACGCCCCAAAGCGCAACGTGGACACATCCAAATTTTTGAAGGAAAACAGGTGTTTTTTGCAAAGTGGCTACCTGTAGATTTTGGCCTGTAGCTCAGCCGCCACCTAGGGAAACCTACCAAACCTGTGCATTTCTGAAAACTAGAGACCTAGGGGAATCCAAGATGGGGTGACTTGTGTGGCTCGGACCAGGTTCTGTTACCCAGAATCCTTTGCAAACCTTAAAATTTGGCTAACAAAACACATGTTCCTCACATTTCTGTGGCAGAAAGTTCTGGAATCTGAGAGGAGCCACATATTTCCTTCCACCCAGCGTTCCCCCACGTCTCCCGATAAAAAGGATACCTCACTTGTGTGGGTAGGCCTAGCGCCCGCGACAGGAAACGCCCCAAAGCGCAACGTGGACACATCCAAATTTTTGAAGAAAAACAGAGGTGTTTTTTGCAAAGTGCCTACCTGTAGATTTTGGCCTGTAGCTCAGCCGCCACCTAGGGAAACCTACCAAACCTGTGCATTTCTGAAAACTAGAGACCTAGGGGAAACCAAGATGGGGTGACTTGTGTGGCTCGGACCAGGTTCTGTTACCCAGAATCCTTCGCAAGCCTCAAAATTTGGCTAAAAAAACACATGTTCCTCACATTTCTGTGGCAGAAAGTTCTGGAATCTGAGAGGAGCCACAAATTTCCTTCCACCCAGCGTTCCCCCACGTCTACCGATAAAAATGATACCTCACTTGTGTGGGTAGGCCTAGCGCCCGCGACAGGAAACGCCCCAAAGCGCAACGTGGACACAGCCAAATCTTTTAAGGAAAACAGAGGTGTTTTTTGCAAAGTGCCCACCTGTAGATTTTGGCCTGTAGCTCACCTAGGGAAACCTACCAAACCTGTGCATTTCTGAAAACTAGAGACCTAGGGGAATCCAAGATGGGGTGACTTGTGTGGCTCGGACCTGGTTCTGTTACCCAGAATCCTTTGCAAACCTCACAATTTGGCTAAAAAAACACATGTTCCTCACATTTCTGTGGCAGAAAGTTCTGGAATCTGAGAGGAGCCACAAATTTCCTTCCACCCAGCGTTCCCCCACGTCTCCCGATAAAAATGATACCTCACTTGTGTGGGTAGGCCTAGCGCTCGCGACAGGAAACGCCCCAAAGCGCAACGTGGACACATCCAAATTTTTGAAGGAAAACAGAGGTGTTTTTTGCAAAGTTCCCACCTGTAGATTTTGGCCTGTAGCTCAGCCGCCACCTAGGGAAACCTACCAAACCTGTGCATTTCTGAAAACTAGAGACCTAGGGGAATCCAAGATGGGGTGACTTGTGTTGCTCGGACCAGGTTCTGTTACCCAGAATCCTTTGCAAACCTCACAATTTGGCTAAAAAAACACATGTTCCTCACATTTCTGTGGCAGAAAGTTCTGGAACCTGAGAGGAGCCACAAATTTCCTTCCACCCAGCGTTCCCCCACGTCTCCCGATAAAAATGATACCTCACTTCTGTGGGTAGGCCTAGCGCCCGCGACAGGAAACTCCCCAAAGCGCAACGTGGACACAGCCAAATTTTTGAATGAAAAGCAGAGGTGTTTTTTGCAAAGTGCCCACCTGTACATTTTGGCCTGTAGCTCAGCCACCACCTAGGGAAACCTACAAAACCTGTGCATTTCTGAAAACTAGAGACCTAGGGGAATCCAAGATGGGGTGACTTGTGTGGCTCGGACCAGGTTCTGTTACCCAGAATCCTTTGCAAACCTCACAATTTGGCTAAAAAAACCCATGTTCCTCACATTTCTGTGGCAGAAAGTTCTGGAATCTGAGAGGAGCCACAAATTTCCTTCCACCCAGCGTTCCCCCACGTCTCCCGATAAAAATGATACCTCACTTGTGTGGGTAGGCCTAGCTCCCGCGACAGGAAACGCCCCAAAGCGCAACGTGGACACAGCCAAATCTTTTAAGGAAAACAGAGGTGTTTTTTGCAAAGGGCCTACCTGTAGATTTTGGCCTGTAGCTCAGCCGCCACCTAGGGAAACCTACCAAACCTGTGCATTTCTGAAAACTAGAGACCTAGGGGAATCCAAGATGGGGTGACTTGTGTAGCTCGGACCAGGTTCTGTTACCCAGAATCCTTTGCAAACCTCAAAATGTGGCTAAAAAAACACATGTTCCTCACATTTCTGTGGCAGAAAGTTCTGGAATCTGAGAGGAGCCACAAATTTCCTTCAACCAAGCGTTCCCCCACGTCTCCCGATAAAAATGATACATCACTTGTGTGGGTAGGCCTAGCCCCGTGACAGGAAACGCCCCAAAGCGCAACATGGACACATTCAAACTTTTGAAGGAAAAGAGGTGTTTTTTGCAAAGTGCCTACCTGTAGATTTTGGCCTGTAGCTCAGCCGCCACCTAGGGAAACCTACCAAACCTGTGCATTTCTGAAAACTAGAGACCTAGGGGAATCCAAGATGGGGTGACTTGTGTGGCTCGGACCAGGTTCTGTTACCCAGAATCCTTTGCAAACCTCAAAATGTGGCTAAAAAAACAAATGTTCCTCACATTTCTGTGGCAGAAAGTTCTGGAACCTGAGAGGAGCCACAAATTTCCTTCCACCCAGCGTTCCCCCACGTCTACCGATAAAAATGATACCTCACATGTGTGGGTAGGCCTAGCGCCCGAGATAGGAAACTCCCCAAAGCGCAACCTAGACACAGCCAAATTTTTGAAGGAAAAGCAGAGGTGTTTTTTGCAAAGTGCCCACCTGTACATTTTGGCCTGCAGCTCAGCCGCCACCTAGGGAAACCTACCAAACCTGTGCATTTCTGAAAACTAGAGACCTAGGGGAATCCAAGATGGGGTGACTTGTGTGGCTCGGACCAGGTTCTGTTACCCAGAATCCTTTGCAAACCTCACAATTTGGCTAAAAAAACACATGTTCCTCACATTTCTGTGGCAGAAAGTTCTGGAACCTGAGAGGAGCCACAAATTTCCTTCCACCCAGCGTTCCCCCACGACTACCGATAAAAATGATACCTCACTTGTGTGGGTAGGCCTAGCGCCCGCGATAGGAAACGCCCCAAAGCGCAACGTGGACACATCCAAATTTTTGAAGGAAAACAGAGGTGTTTTTTGCAAAGTGCCTACCTGTAGATTTTGGCCTGTAGCTCAGCCGCCACCTAGGGAAACCTACCAAACCTGTGCATTTCTGAAAACTAGAGACCTAGGGGAATCCAAGATGGGGTGACTTGTGTGGCTCGGACCAGGTTCTGTTACCCAGAATCCTTTGCAAACCTCACAATTTGGCTAAAAAAACACATGTTCCTCACATTTCTGTGGCAGAAAGTTCTGGAACCTGAGAGGAGCCACAAATTTCCTTCCACCCAGCGTTCCCCCACGACTACCGATAAAAATGATACCTCACTTGTGTGGGTAGGCCTAGCGCCCGCGACAGGAAACGCCCCAAAGCGCAACGTGGACACATCCAAATTTTTGAAGGAAAACAGGTGTTTTTTGCAAAGTGCCTACCTGTAGATTTTGGCCTGTAGCTCAGCCGCCACCTAGGGAAACCTACCAAACCTGTGCATTTCTGAAAACTAGAGACCTAGGGGAATCCAAGATGGGGTGACTTGTGTGGCTCGGACCAGGTTCTGTTACCCAGAATCCTTTGCAAACCTCACAATTTGGCTAAAAAAACACATGTTCCTCACATTTCTGTGGCAGAAAGTTCTGGAACCTGAGAGGAGCCACAAATTTCCTTCCACCCAGCGTTCCCCCACGTCTCCCGATAAAAATGATACCTCACTTCTGTGGGTAGGCCTAGCGCCCGCGACAGGAAACTCCCCAAAGCGCAACGTGGACACAGCCAAATTTTTGAATGAAAAGCAGAGGTGTTTTTTGCAAAGTGCCCACCTGTAGATTTTGGCCTGTAGCTCAGCCACCACCTAGGGAAACCTACAAAACCTGTGCATTTCTGAAAACTAGAGACCTAGGGGAATCCAAGATGGGGTGACTTGTGTGGCTCGGACCAGGTTCTGTTACCCAGAATCCTTTGCAAACCTCACAATTTGGCTAAAAAAACCCATGTTCCTCACATTTCTGTGGCAGAAAGTTCTGGAATCTGAGAGGAGCCACAAAGTTCCTTCCACCCAGCGTTCCCCCACGTCTCCCGATAAAAATGATACCTCACTTGTGTGGGTAGGCCTAGCTCCCGCGACAGGAAACGCCCCAAAGCGCAACGTGGACACAGCCAAATCTTTTAAGGAAAACAGAAGTGTTTTTTGCAAAGGGCCTACCTGTAGATTTTGGCCTGTAGTTCAGCCGCCACCTAGGGAAACCTACCAAACCTGTGCATTTCTGAAAACTAGAGACCTAGGGGAATCCAAGATGGGGTGACTTGTGTAGCTCGGACCAGGTTCTGTTACCCAGAATCCTTTGCAAACCTCAAAATGTGGCTAAAAAAACACATGTTCCTCACATTTCTGTGGCAGAAAGTTCTGGAATCTGAGAGGAGCCACAAATTTCCTTCAACCAAGCGTTCCCCCACGTCTCCCGATAAAAATGATACATCACTTGTGTGGGTAGGCCTAGCCCCGTGACAGGAAACGCCCCAAAGCGCAACATGGACACATTCAAACTTTTGAAGGAAAAGAGGTGTTTTTTGCAAAGTGCCTACCTGTAGATTTTGGCCTGTAGCTCAGCCGCCACCTAGGGAAACCTACCAAACCTGTGCATTTCTGAAAACTAGAGACCTAGGGGAATCCAAGATGGGGTGACTTGTGTGGCTCGGACCAGGTTCTGTTACCCAGAATCCTTTGCAAACCTCAAAATGTGGCTAAAAAAACAAATGTTCCTCACATTTCTGTGGCAGAAAGTTCTGGAACCTGAGAGGAGCCACAAATTTCCTTCCACCCAGCGTTCCCCCACGTCTACCGATAAAAATGATACCTCACTTGTGTGGGTAGGCCTAGCGCCCGCGACAGGAAACTCCCCAAAGCGCAACCTAGACACAGCCAAATTTTTGAAGGAAAAGCAGAGGTGTTTTTTGCAAAGTGCCCACCTGTACATTTTGGCCTGAAGCTCAGCCGCCACCTAGGGAAACCTACCAAACCTGTGCATTTCTGAAAACTAGAGACCTAGGGGAATCCAAGATGGGGTGACTTGTGTGGCTCGGACCAGGTTCTGTTACCCAGAATCCTTTGCAAACCTCACAATTTGGCTAAAAAAACACATGTTCCTCACATTTCTGTGGCAGAAAGTTCTGGAACCTGAGAGGAGCCACAAATTTCCTTCCACCCAGCGTTCCCCCACGACTACCGATAAAAATGATACCTCACTTGTGTGGGTAGGCCTAGCGCCCGCGACAGGAAACGCCCCAAAGCGCAACGTGGACACATCCAAATTTTTGAAGGAAAACAGAGGTGTTTTTTGCAAAGTGCCTACCTGTAGATTTTGGCCTGTAGCTCAGCCGCCACCTAGGGAAAGCTACCAAACCTGTGCATTTCTGAAAACTAGAGACCTAGGGGAATCCAAGATGGGGTGACTTGTGTGGCTCGGACCAGGTTCTGTTACCCAGAATCCTTTGCAAACCTCACAATTTGGCTAAAAAAACACATGTTCCTCACATTTCTGTGGCAGAAAGTTCTGGAACCTGAGAGGAGCCACAAATTTCCTTCCACCCAGCGTTCCCCCACGTCTCCCGATAAAAATGATACCTCACTTCTGTGGGTAGGCCTAGCGCCCGCGACAGGAAACTCCCCAAAGCGCAACGTGGACACAGCCAAATTTTTGAATGAAAAGCAGAGGTGTTTTTTGCAAAGTGCCCACCTGTAGATTTTGGCCTGTAGCTCAGCCACCACCTAGGGAAACCTACAAAACCTGTGCATTTCTGAAAACTAGAGACCTAGGGGAATCCAAGATGGGGTGACTTGTGTGGCTCGGACCAGGTTCTGTTACCCAGAATCCTTTGCAAACCTCACAATTTGGCTAAAAAAACCCATGTTCCTCACATTTCTGTGGCAGAAAGTTCTGGAATCTGAGAGGAGCCACAAAGTTCCTTCCACCCAGCGTTCCCCCACGTCTCCCGATAAAAATGATACCTCACTTGTGTGGGTAGGCCTAGCTCCCGCGACAGGAAACGCCCCAAAGCGCAACGTGGACACAGCCAAATCTTTTAAGGAAAACAGAAGTGTTTTTTGCAAAGGGCCTACCTGTAGATTTTGGCCTGTAGTTCAGCCGCCACCTAGGGAAACCTACCAAACCTGTGCATTTCTGAAAACTAGAGACCTAGGGGAATCCAAGATGGGGTGACTTGTGTAGCTCGGACCAGGTTCTGTTACCCAGAATCCTTTGCAAACCTCAAAATGTGGCTAAAAAAACACATGTTCCTCACATTTCTGTGGCAGAAAGTTCTGGAATCTGAGAGGAGCCACAAATTTCCTTCAACCAAGCGTTCCCCCACGTCTCCCGATAAAAATGATACATCACTTGTGTGGGTAGGCCTAGCCCCGTGACAGGAAACGCCCCAAAGCGCAACATGGACACATTCAAACTTTTGAAGGAAAAGAGGTGTTTTTTGCAAAGTGCCTACCTGTAGATTTTGGCCTGTAGCTCAGCCGCCACCTAGGGAAACCTACCAAACCTGTGCATTTCTGAAAACTAGAGACCTAGGGGAATCCAAGATGGGGTGACTTGTGTGGCTCGGACCAGGTTCTGTTACCCAGAATCCTTTGCAAACCTCAAAATGTGGCTAAAAAAACAAATGTTCCTCACATTTCTGTGGCAGAAAGTTCTGGAACCTGAGAGGAGCCACAAATTTCCTTCCACCCAGCGTTCCCCCACGTCTACCGATAAAAATGATACCTCACTTGTGTGGGTAGGCCTAGCGCCCGCGACAGGAAACTCCCCAAAGCGCAACCTAGACACAGCCAAATTTTTGAAGGAAAAGCAGAGGTGTTTTTTGCAAAGTGCCCACCTGTACATTTTGGCCTGAAGCTCAGCCGCCACCTAGGGAAACCTACCAAACCTGTGCATTTCTGAAAACTAGAGACCTAGGGGAATCCAAGATGGGGTGACTTGTGTGGCTCGGACCAGGTTCTGTTACCCAGAATCCTTTGCAAACCTCACAATTTGGCTAAAAAAACACATGTTCCTCACATTTCTGTGGCAGAAAGTTCTGGAACCTGAGAGGAGCCACAAATTTCCTTCCACCCAGCGTTCCCCCACGACTACCGATAAAAATGATACCTCACTTGTGTGGGTAGGCCTAGCGCCCGCGACAGGAAACGCCCCAAAGCGCAACGTGGACACATCCAAATTTTTGAAGGAAAACAGGTGTTTTTTGCAAAGTGCCTACCTGTAGATTTTGGCCTGTAGCTCAGCCGCCACCTAGGGAAACCTACCAAACCTGTGCATTTCTGAAAACTAGAGACCTAGGGGAATCCAAGATGGGGTGACTTGTGTGGCTCGGACCAGGTTCTGTTACCCAGAATCCTTTGCAAACCTCACAATTTGGCTAAAAAAACACATGTTCCTCACATTTCTGTGGCAGAAAGTTCTGGAACCTGAGAGGAGCCACAAATTTCCTTCCACCCAGCGTTCCCCCACGTCTCCCGATAAAAATGATACCTCACTTCTGTGGGTAGGCCTAGCGCCCGCGACAGGAAACTCCCCAAAGCGCAACGTGGACACAGCCAAATTTTTGAATGAAAAGCAGAGGTGTTTTTTGCAAAGTGCCCACCTGTAGATTTTGGCCTGTAGCTCAGCCACCACCTAGGGAAACCTACAAAACCTGTGCATTTCTGAAAACTAGAGACCTAGGGGAATCCAAGATGGGGTGACTTGTGTGGCTCGGACCAGGTTCTGTTACCCAGAATCCTTTGCAAACCTCACAATTTGGCTAAAAAAACCCATGTTCCTCACATTTCTGTGGCAGAAAGTTCTGGAATCTGAGAGGAGCCACAAATTTCCTTCCACCCAGCGTTCCCCCACGTCTCCCGATAAAAATGATACCTCACTTGTGTGGGTAGGCCTAGCGCCCGCGACAGGAAACGCCCCAAAGCACAACGTGGACACATCCAAATTTTTGAAGGAAAACAGGTGTTTTTTGCAAAGTGCCTACCTGTAGATTTTGGCCTGTAGCTCAGCCGCCACCTAGGGAAACCTACCAAACCTGTGCATTTCTGAAAACTAGAGACCTAGGGGAATCCAAGATGGGGTGACTTGTGTGGCTCGGACCAGGTTCTGTTACCCAGAATCCTTTGCAAACCTTAAAATTTGGCTAACAAAACACATGTTCCTCACATTTCTGTGGCAGAAAGTTCTGGAATCTGAGAGGAGCCACAAATTTCCTTCCACCCAGCGTTCCCCCACGTCTACCGATAAAAATGATACCTCACTTGTGTGGGTAGGCCTAGCGCCCGCGACAGGAAACGCCCCAAAGCGCAACGTGGACACAGCCAAATCTTTTAAGGAAAACAGAGGTGTTTTTTGCAAAGGGCCTACCTGTAGATTTTGGCCTGTAGCTCAGCCGCCACCTAGGGAAACCTACCAAACCTGTGCATTTCTGAAAACTAGAGACCTAGGGGAATCCAAGATGGGGTGACTTGTGTAGCTCGGACCAGGTTCTGTTACCCAGAATCCTTTGCAAACCTCAAAATGTGGCTAAAAAAACACATGTTCCTCACATTTCTGTGGCAGAAAGTTCTGGAATCTGAGAGGAGCCACAAATTTCCTTCAACCAAGCGTTCCCCCACGTCTCCCGATAAAAATGATACATCACTTGTGTGGGTAGGCCTAGCCCCGTGACAGGAAACGCCCCAAAGCGCAACATGGACACATTCAAACTTTTGAAGGAAAAGAGGTGTTTTTTGCAAAGTGCCTACCTGTAGATTTTGGCCTGTAGCTCAGCCGCCACCTAGGGAAACCTACCAAACCTGTGCATTTCTGAAAACTAGAGACCTAGGGGAATCCAAGATGGGGTGACTTGTGTGGCTCGGACCAGGTTCTGTTACCCAGAATCCTTTGCAAACCTCAAAATGTGGCTAAAAAAACAAATGTTCCTCACATTTCTGTGGCAGAAAGTTCTGGAATCTGAGAGGAGCCACAAATGTCCTTCCACCCAGCGTTCCCCCACGTCTCCTGATAAAAATGATACCTCACTTGTGTGGGTAGGCCTAGCGCCCGCGACAGGAAACTCCCCAAAGCGCAACCTAGACACAGCCAAATGTTTGAAGGAAAAGCAGAGGTGTTTTTTGCAAAGTGCCCACCTGTACATTTTGGCCTGTAGCTCAGCCGCCACCTAGGGAAACCTACCAAACCTGTGCATTTCTGAAAACTAGAGACCTAGGGGAATCCAAGATGGGGTGACTTGTGTGGCTCGGACCAGGTTCTGTTACCCAGAATCCTTTGCAAACCTCACAATTTGGCTAAAAAAACACATGTTCCTCACATTTCTGTGGCAGAAAGTTCTGGAACCTGAGAGGAGCCACAAATTTCCTTCCACCCAGCGTTCCCCCACGACTACCGATAAAAATGATACCTCACTTGTGTGGGTAGGCCTAGCGCCCGCGACAGGAAACGCCCCAAAGCGCAACGTGGACACATCCAAATTTTTGAAGGAAAACAGGTGTTTTTTGCAAAGTGCCTACCTGTAGATTTTGGCCTGTAGCTCAGCCGCCACCTAGGGAAACCTACCAAACCTGTGCATTTCTGAAAACTAGAGACCTAGGGGAATCCAAGATGGGGTGACTTGTGTGGCTCGGACCAGGTTCTGTTACCCAGAATCCTTTGCAAACCTCAAAATTTGGCTAAAAAAACACATGTTCCTCACATTTCTGTGGCAGAAAGTTCTGGAACCTGAGAGGAGCCACAAATTTCCTTCCACCCAGCGTTCCCCCACGTCTACCGATTAAAATTATACCTCACTTGTGTGGGTAGGCCTAGCGCCCGCGACAGGAAACGCCCCAAAGCGCAACGTGGACACATCCAAATTTTTGAAGGAAAACAGGTGTTTTTTGCAAAGTGGCTACCTGTAGATTTTGGCCTGTAGCTCAGCCGCCACCTAGGGAAACCTACCAAACCTGTGCATTTCTGAAAACTAGAGACCTAGGGGAATCCAAGATGGGGTGACTTGTGTGGCTCGGACCAGGTTCTGTTACCCAGAATCCTTTGCAAACCTTAAAATTTGGCTAACAAAACACATGTTCCTCACATTTCTGTGGCAGAAAGTTCTGGAATCTGAGAGGAGCCACATATTTCCTTCCACCCAGCGTTCCCCCACGTCTCCCGATAAAAAGGATACCTCACTTGTGTGGGTAGGCCTAGCGCCCGCGACAGGAAACGCCCCAAAGCGCAACGTGGACACATCCAAATTTTTGAAGAAAAACAGAGGTGTTTTTTGCAAAGTGCCTACCTGTAGATTTTGGCCTGTAGCTCAGCCGCCACCTAGGGAAACCTACCAAACCTGTGCATTTCTGAAAACTAGAGACCTAGGGGAAACCAAGATGGGGTGACTTGTGTGGCTCGGACCAGGTTCTGTTACCCAGAATCCTTCGCAAGCCTCAAAATTTGGCTAAAAAAACACATGTTCCTCACATTTCTGTGGCAGAAAGTTCTGGAATCTGAGAGGAGCCACAAATTTCCTTCCACCCAGCGTTCCCCCACGTCTACCGATAAAAATGATACCTCACTTGTGTGGGTAGGCCTAGCGCCCGCGACAGGAAACGCCCCAAAGCGCAACGTGGACACAGCCAAATCTTTTAAGGAAAACAGAGGTGTTTTTTGCAAAGTGCCCACCTGTAGATTTTGGCCTGTAGCTCACCTAGGGAAACCTACCAAACCTGTGCATTTCTGAAAACTAGAGACCTAGGGGAATCCAAGATGGGGTGACTTGTGTGGCTCGGACCTGGTTCTGTTACCCAGAATCCTTTGCAAACCTCACAATTTGGCTAAAAAAAACACATGTTCCTCACATTTCTGTGGCAGAAAGTTCTGGAATCTGAGAGGAGCCACAAATTTCCTTCCACCCAGCGTTCCCCCACGTCTCCCGATAAAAATGATACCTCACTTGTGTGGGTAGGCCTAGCGCTCGCGACAGGAAACGCCCCAAAGCGCAACGTGGACACATCCAAATTTTTGAAGGAAAACAGAGGTGTTTTTTGCAAAGTTCCCACCTGTAGATTTTGGCCTGTAGCTCAGCCGCCACCTAGGGAAACCTACCAAACCTGTGCATTTCTGAAAACTAGAGACCTAGGGGAATCCAAGATGGGGTGACTTGTGTTGCTCGGACCAGGTTCTGTTACCCAGAATCCTTTGCAAACCTCACAATTTGGCTAAAAAAACACATGTTCCTCACATTTCTGTGGCAGAAAGTTCTGGAACCTGAGAGGAGCCACAAATTTCCTTCCACCCAGCGTTCCCCCACGTCTCCCGATAAAAATGATACCTCACTTCTGTGGGTAGGCCTAGCGCCCGCGACAGGAAACTCCCCAAAGCGCAACGTGGACACAGCCAAATTTTTGAATGAAAAGCAGAGGTGTTTTTTGCAAAGTGCCCACCTGTACATTTTGGCCTGTAGCTCAGCCACCACCTAGGGAAACCTACAAAACCTGTGCATTTCTGAAAACTAGAGACCTAGGGGAATCCAAGATGGGGTGACTTGTGTGGCTCGGACCAGGTTCTGTTACCCAGAATCCTTTGCAAACCTCAAATTTGGCTAAAAAAAACCCATGTTCCTCACATTTCTGTGGCAGAAAGTTCTGGAATCTGAGAGGAGCCACAAATTTCCTTCCACCCAGCGTTCCCCCACGTCTCCCGATAAAAATGATACCTCACTTGTGTGGGTAGGCCTAGCGCCCGCGACAGGAAACGCCCCAAAGCGCAACGTGGACACATCCAAATTTTTGAAGGAAAACAGAGGTGTTTTTTGCAAAGTGCCCACCTGTAGATTTTGGCCTGTAGCTCCGCCGCCATCTAGGGAAACCTACCAAACCTGTGCATTTCTGAAAACTAGAGACCTAGGGGAATCCAAGATGGGGTGACTTGTGTGGCTCGGACCAGGTTCTGTTACCCAGAATCCTTTGCAAACCTCACAATTTGGCTAAAAAAACACATGTTCCTCACATTTCTGTGGCAGAAAGTTCTGGAACCTGAGAGGAGCCACAAATTTCCTTCCACCCAGCGTTCCCCCACGTCTACTGATAAAAATGATACCTCACTTGTGTGGGTAGGCCTAGCGCCCGCGACAGGAAACGCCCCAAAGCACAACGTGGACACATCCAAATTTTTGAAGGAAAACAGGTGTTTTTTGCAAAGTGCCTACCTGTAGATTTTGGCCTGTAGCTCAGCCGCCACCTAGGGAAACCTACCAAACCTGTGCATTTCTGAAAACTAGAGACCTAGGGGAATCCAAGATGGGGTGACTTGTGTGGCTCGGACCAGGTTCTGTTACCCAGAATCCTTTGCAAACCTTAAAATTTGGCTAACAAAACACATGTTCCTCACATTTCTGTGGCAGAAAGTTCTGGAATCTGAGAGGAGCCACAAATTTCCTTCCACCCAGCGTTCCCCCACGTCTACCGATAAAAATGATACCTCACTTGTGTGGGTAGGCCTAGCTCCCGCGACAGGAAACGCCCCAAAGCGCAACGTGGACACAGCCAAATCTTTTAAGGAAAACAGAGGTGTTTTTTGCAAAGGGCCTACCTGTAGATTTTGGCCTGTAGCTCAGCCGCCACCTAGGGAAACCTACCAAACCTGTGCATTTCTGAAAACTAGAGACCTAGGGGAATCCAAGATGGGGTGACTTGTGTAGCTCGGACCAGGTTCTGTTACCCAGAATCCTTTGCAAACCTCAAAATGTGGCTAAAAAAACACATGTTCCTCACATTTCTGTGGCAGAAAGTTCTGGAATCTGAGAGGAGCCACAAATTTCCTTCAACCAAGCGTTCCCCCACGTCTCCCGATAAAAATGATACATCACTTGTGTGGGTAGGCCTAGCCCCGTGACAGGAAACGCCCCAAAGCGCAACATGGACACATTCAAACTTTTGAAGGAAAAGAGGTGTTTTTTGCAAAGTGCCTACCTGTAGATTTTGGCCTGTAGCTCAGCCGCCACCTAGGGAAACCTACCAAACCTGTGCATTTCTGAAAACTAGAGACCTAGGGGAATCCAAGATGGGGTGACTTGTGTGGCTCGGACCAGGTTCTGTTACCCAGAATCCTTTGCAAACCTCAAAATGTGGCTAAAAAAACAAATGTTCCTCACATTTCTGTGGCAGAAAGTTCTGGAATCTGAGAGGAGCCACAAATGTCCTTCCACCCAGCGTTCCCCCACGTCTCCTGATAAAAATGATACCTCACTTGTGTGGGTAGGCCTAGCGCCCGCGACAGGAAACTCCCCAAAGCGCAACCTAGACACAGCCAAATTTTTGAAGGAAAAGCAGAGGTGTTTTTTGCAAAGTGCCCACCTGTACATTTTGGCCTGTAGCTCAGCCGCCACCTAGGGAAACCTACCAAACCTGTGCATTTCTGAAAACTAGAGACCTAGGGGAATCCAAGATGGGGTGACTTGTGTGGCTCGGACCAGGTTCTCTTACCCAGAATCCTTTGCAAACCTCACAATTTGGCTAAAAAAACACATGTTCCTCACATTTCTGTGGCAGAAAGTTCTGGAACCTGAGAGGAGCCACAAATTTCCTTCCACCCAGCGTTCCCCCACGACTACCGATAAAAATGATACCTCACTTGTGTGGGTAGGCCTAGCGCCCGCGACAGGAAACGCCCCAAAGCGCAACGTGGACACATCCAAATTTTTGAAGGAAAACAGGTGTTTTTTGCAAAGTGCCTACCTGTAGATTTTGGCCTGTAGCTCAGCCGCCACCTAGGGAAACCTACCAAACCTGTGCATTTCTGAAAACTAGAGACCTAGGGGAATCCAAGATGGGGTGACTTGTGTGGCTCGGACCAGGTTCTGTTACCCAGAATCCTTTGCAAACCTCACAATTTGGCTAAAAAAACACATGTTCCTCACATTTCTGTGGCAGAAAGTTCTGGAACCTGAGAGGAGCCACAAATTTCCTTCCACCCAGCGTTCCCCCACGTCTCCCGATAAAAATGATACCTCACTTCTGTGGGTAGGCCTAGCGCCCGCGACAGGAAACTCCCCAAAGCGCAACGTGGACACAGCCAAATTTTTGAATGAAAAGCAGAGGTGTTTTTTGCAAAGTGCCCACCTGTAGATTTTGGCCTGTAGCTCAGCCACCACCTAGGGAAACCTACAAAACCTGTGCATTTCTGAAAACTAGAGACCTAGGGGAATCCAAGATGGGGTGACTTGTGTGGCTCGGACCAGGTTCTGTTACCCAGAATCCTTTGCAAACCTCACAATTTGGCTAAAAAAACCCATGTTCCTCACATTTCTGTGGCAGAAAGTTCTGGAATCTGAGAGGAGCCACAAATTTCCTTCCACCCAGCGTTCCCCCACGTCTCCCGATAAAAATGATACCTCACTTCTGTGGGTAGGCCTAGCGCCCGCGACAGGAAACTCCCCAAAGCGCAACGTGGACACAGCCAAATTTTTGAATGAAAAGCAGAGGTGTTTTTTGCAAAGTGCCCACCTGTAGATTTTGGCCTGTAGCTCAGCCACCACCTAGGGAAACCTACAAAACCTGTGCATTTCTGAAAACTAGAGACCTAGGGGAATCCAAGATGGGGTGACTTGTGTGGCTCGGACCAGGTTCTGTTACCCAGAATCCTTTGCAAACCTCACAATTTGGCTAAAAAAACCCATGTTCCTCACATTTCTGTGGCAGAAAGTTCTGGAATCTGAGAGGAGCCACAAATTTCCTTCCACCCAGCGTTCCCCCACGTCTCCCGATAAAAATGATACCTCACTTGTGTGGGTAGGCCTAGCGCCCGCGACAGGAAACGCCCCAAAGCACAACGTGGACACATCCAAATTTTTGAAGGAAAACAGGTGTTTTTTGCAAAGTGCCTACCTGTAGATTTTGGCCTGTAGCTCAGCCGCCACCTAGGGAAACCTACCAAACCTGTGCATTTCTGAAAACTAGAGACCTAGGGGAATCCAAGATGGGGTGACTTGTGTGGCTCGGACCAGGTTCTGTTACCCAGAATCCTTTGCAAACCTTAAAATTTGGCTAACAAAACACATGTTCCTCACATTTCTGTGGCAGAAAGTTCTGGAATCTGAGAGGAGCCACAAATTTCCTTCCACCCAGCGTTCCCCCACGTCTACCGATAAAAATGATACCTCACTTGTGTGGGTAGGCCTAGCGCCCGCGACAGGAAACGCCCCAAAGCGCAACGTGGACACAGCCAAATCTTTTAAGGAAAACAGAGGTGTTTTTTGCAAAGGGCCTACCTGTAGATTTTGGCCTGTAGCTCAGCCGCCACCTAGGGAAACCTACCAAACCTGTGCATTTCTGAAAACTAGAGACCTAGGGGAATCCAAGATGGGGTGACTTGTGTGGCTCGGACCAGGTTCTGTTACCCAGAATCCTTTGCAAACCTCAAAATGTGGCTAAAAAAACAAATGTTCCTCACATTTCTGTGGCAGAAAGTTCTGGAATCTGAGAGGAGCCACAAATGTCCTTCCACCCAGCGTTCCCCCACGTCTCCTGATAAAAATGATACCTCACTTGTGTGGGTAGGCCTAGCGCCTGCAACAGGAAACTCCCCAAAGCGCAACCTAGACACAGCCAAATGTTTGAAGGAAAAGCAGAGGTGTTTTTTGCAAAGTGCCCACCTGTACATTTTGGCCTGTAGCTCAGCCGCCACCTAGGGAAACCTACCAAACCTGTGCATTTCTGAAAACTAGAGACCTAGGGGAATCCAAGATGGGGTGACTTGTGTGGCTCG
This sequence comes from Pleurodeles waltl, assembly GCF_031143425.1. Taxonomy (NCBI): domain Eukaryota; kingdom Metazoa; phylum Chordata; class Amphibia; order Caudata; family Salamandridae; genus Pleurodeles; species Pleurodeles waltl. Next base: position 45,290 of record NW_027150266.1, read on the forward strand.
GACCAGGTTCTGTTACCCAGAATCCTTTGCAAACCTCACAATTTGGCTAAAAAAACACATGTTCCTCACATTTCTGTGGCAGAAAGTTCTGGAACCTGAGAGGAGCCACAAATTTCCTTCCACCCAGCGTTCCCCCACGACTACCGATAAAAATGATACCTCACTTGTGTGGGTAGGCCTAGCGCCCGCGACAGGAAACGCCCCAAAGCGCAACGTGGACACATCCAAATTTTTGAAGGAAAACAGGTGTTTTTTGCAAAGTGCCTACCTGTAGATTTTGGCCTGTAGCTCAGCCGCCACCTAGGGAAACCTACCAAACCTGTGCATTTCTGAAAACTAGAGACCTAGGGGAATCCAAGATGGGGTGACTTGTGTGGCTCGGACCAGGTTCTGTTACCCAGAATCCTTTGCAAACCTCACAATTTGGCTAAAAAAACACATGTTCCTCACATTTCTGTGGCAGAAAGTTCTGGAACCTGAGAGGAGCCACAAATTTCCTTCCACCCAGCGTTCCCCCACGTCTCCCGATAAAAATGATACCTCACTTCTGTGGGTAGGCCTAGCGCCCGCGACAGGAAACTCCCCAAAGCGCAACGTGGACACAGCCAAATTTTTGAATGAAAAGCAGAGGTGTTTTTTGCAAAGTGCCCACCTGTAGATTTTGGCCTGTAGCTCAGCCACCACCTAGGGAAACCTACAAAACCTGTGCATTTCTGAAAACTAGAGACCTAGGGGAATCCAAGATGGGGTGACTTGTGTGGCTCGGACCAGGTTCTGTTACCCAGAATCCTTTGCAAACCTCACAATTTGGCTAAAAAAAACCATGTTCCTCACATTTCTGTGGCAGAAAGTTCTGGAATCTGAGAGGAGCCACAAATTTCCTTCCACCCAGCGTTCCCCCACGTCTCCCGATAAAAATGATACCTCACTTGTGTGGGTAGGCCTAGCGCCCGCGACAGGAAACGCCCCAAAGCACAACGTGGACACATCCAAATTTTTGAAGGAAAACAGGTGTTTTTTGCAAAGTGCCTACCTGTAGATTTTGGCCTGTAGCTCAGCCGCCACCTAGGGAAACCTACCAAACCTGTGCATTTCTGAAAACTAGAGACCTAGGGGAATCCAAGATGGGGTGACTTGTGTGGCTCGGACCAGGTTCTGTTACCCAGAATCCTTTGCAAACCTTAAAATTTGGCTAACAAAACACATGTTCCTCACATTTCTGTGGCAGAAAGTTCTGGAATCTGAGAGGAGCCACAAATTTCCTTCCACCCAGCGTTCCCCCACGTCTACCGATAAAAATGATACCTCACTTGTGTGGGTAGGCCTAGCGCCCGCGACAGGAAACGCCCCAAAGCGCAACGTGGACACAGCCAAATCTTTTAAGAAAAACAGAGGTGTTTTTTGCAAAGGGCCTACCTGTAGATTTTGGCCTGTAGCTCAGCCGCCACCTAGGGAAACCTACCAAACCTGTGCATTTCTGAAAACTAGAGACCTAGGGGAATCCAAGATGGGGTGACTTGTGTAGCTCGGACCAGGTTCTGTTACCCAGAATCCTTTGCAAACCTCAAAATGTGGCTAAAAAAACACATGTTCCTCACATTTCTGTGGCAGAAAGTTCTGGAATCTGAGAGGAGCCACAAATTTCCTTCAACCAAGCGTTCCCCCACGTCTCCCGATAAAAATGATACATCACTTGTGTGGGTAGGCCTAGCCCCGTGACAGGAAACGCCCCAAAGCGCAACATGGACACATTCAAACTTTTGAAGGAAAAGAGGTGTTTTTTGCAAAGTGCCTACCTGTAGATTTTGGCCTGTAGCTCAGCCGCCACCTAGGGAAACCTACCAAACCTGTGCATTTCTGAAAACTAGAGACCTAGGGGAATCCAAGATGGGGTGACTTGTGTGGCTCGGACCAGGTTCTGTTACCCAGAATCCTTTGCAAACCTCAAAATGTGGCTAAAAAACCAAATGTTCCTCACATTTCTGTGGCAGAAAGTTCTGGAATCTGAGAGGAGCCACAAATGTCCTTCCACCCAGCGTTCCCCCACGTCTCCCGATAAAAATGATACCTCACTTGTGTGGGTAGGCCTAGCGCCCGCGACAGGAAACTCCCCAAAGCGCAACCTAGACACAGCCAAATTTTTGAAGGAAAAGCAGAGGTGTTTTTTGCAAAGTGCCCACCTGTACATTTTGGCCTGTAGCTCAGCCGCCACCTAGGGAAACCTACCAAACCTGTGCATTTCTGAAAACTAGAGACCTAGGGGAATCCAAGATGGGGTGACTTGTGTGGCTCGGACCAGGTTCTGTTACCCAGAATCCTTTGCAAACCTCACAATTTGGCTAAAAAAACACATGTTCCTCACATTTCTGTGGCAGAAAGTTCTGGAACCTGAGAGGAGCCACAAATTTCCTTCCACCCAGCGTTCCCCCACGACTACCGATAAAAATGATACCTCACTTGTGTGGGTAGGCCTAGCGCCCGCGACAGGAAACGCCCCAAAGCGCAACGTGGACACATCCAAATTTTTGAAGGAAAACAGGTGTTTTTTGCAAAGTGCCTACCTGTAGATTTTGGCCTGTAGCTCAGCCGCCACCTAGGGAAACCTACCAAACCTGTGCATTTCTGAAAACTAGAGACCTACGGGAATCCAAGATGGGGTGACTTGCGTGGCTCGGACCAGGTTCTGTTACCCAGAATCCTTCGCAAACCTCAAAATTTGGCTAAAAAAACACATGTTCCTCACATTTCTGTGGCAGAAAGTTCTGGGTTCTGAGAGGAGCCACAAATTTCCTTCCACCCAGCGTTCCCCCACGTCTACCGATAAAAATTATACCTCACTTGTGTGGGTAGGCCTAGCGCCCGCGACAGGAAACGCCCCAAAGCGCAACGTGGACACAGCCAAATCTTTTAAGGAAAACAGAGGTGTTTTTTGCAAAGTGCCTACCTGTAGATTTTGGCCTGTAGCTCAGCCGCCACCTAGGGAAACCTACCAAACCTGTGCATTTCTGAAAACTAGAGACCTAGGGGAATCCAAGATGGGGTGACTTGTGTGGCTCGGACCAGGTTCTGTTACCCAGAATCCTTTGCAAACCTCACAATTTGGCTAAAAAAACACATGTTCCTCACATTTCTGTGGCAGAAAGTTCTGGAACCTGAGAGGAGCCACAAATTTCCTTCCACCCAGCGTTCCCCCACATCTACCGATAAAAATGATACCTCACTTGTGTGGGTAGGCCTAGCGCCCGCGACAGGAAACGCCCCAAAGCGCAACGTGGACACATCCAAATTTTTGAAGGAAAACAGAGTTGTTTTTTGCAAAGTGCCTACCTGTAGATTTTGGCCTGTAGCTCAGCCGCCACCTAGGGAAACCTACCAAACCTGTGCATTTCTGAAAACTAGAGCCCTAGGGGAATCCAAGATGGGGTGACTTGTGTGGCTCGGACCAGGTTCTGTTACCCAGAATCCTTTGCAAACCTCAAAATTTGGCTAAAAAAACACATGTTCCTCACATTTCTGTGGCAGAAAGTTCTGGAACCTGAGAGGAGCCACAAATTTCCTTCCACCCAGCGTTCCCCCACGTCTACCGATTAAAATGATACCTCACTTGTGTGGGTAGGCCTAGCGCCCGCGACAGGAAACGCCCCAAAGCGCAACGTGGACACATCCAAATTTTTGAAGGAAAACAGGTGTTTTTTGCAAAGTGCCTACCTGTAGATTTTGGCCTGTAGCTCAGCCGCCACCTAGGGAAACCTACCAAACCTGTGCATTTCTGAAAACTAGAGACCTAGGGGAATCCAAGATGGGGTGACTTGTGTGGCTCGGACCAGGTTCTGTTACCCAGAATCCTTTGCAAACCTTAAAATTTGGCTAACAAAACACATGTTCCTCACATTTCTGTGGCAGAAAGTTCTGGAATCTGAGAGGAGCCACATATTTCCTTCCACCCAGCGTTCCCCCACGTCTCCCGATAAAAATGATACCTCACTTGTGTGGGTAGGCCTAGCGCCCGCGACAGGAAACGCCCCAAAGCGCAACGTGGACACATCCAAATTTTTGAAGGAAAACAGAGGTGTTTTTTGCAAAGTGGCTACCTGTAGATTTTGGCCTGTAGCTCAGCCGCCACCTAGGGAAACCTACCAAACCTGTGCATTTCTGAAAACTAGAGACCTAGGGGAATCCAAGATGGGGTGACTTGTGTGGCTCGGACCAGGTTCTGTTACCCAGAATCCTTCGCAAACCTCAAAATTTGGCTAAAAAAACACATGTTCCTCACATTTCTGTGGCAGAAAGTTCTGGAATCTGAGAGGAGCCACAAATTTCCTTCCACCCAGCGTTCCCCCACGTCTACCGATAAAAATGATACCTCACTTGTGTGGGTAGGCCTAGCGCCCGCGACAGGAAACGCCCCAAAGCGCAACGTGGACACAGCCAAATCTTTTAAGGAAAACAGAGGTGTTTTTTGCAAAGTGCCCACCTGTAGATTTTGGCCTGTAGCTCAGCCGCCACCTAGGGAAACCTACCAAACACGTGCATTTCTGAAAACTAGAGACCTAGGGGAATCCAAGATGGGGTGACTTGTGTGGCTCGGAGCAGGTTCTGTTACCCAGAATCCTTTGCAAACCTCACAATTTGGCTAAAAAAACACATGTTCCTCACATTTCTGTGGCAGAAAGTTCTGGAATCTGAGAGGAGCCACAAATTTCCTTCCACCCAGCGTTCCCCCACGTCTCCCGATAAAAATGATACCTCACTTGTGTGGGTAGGCCTAGCGCTCGCGACAGGAAACGCCCCAAAGCGCAACGTGGACACATCCAAATTTTTGAAGGAAAACAGAGGTGTTTTTTGCAAAGTTCCCACCTGTAGATTTTGGCCTGTAGCTCAGCCGCCACCTAGGGAAACCTACCAAACCTGTGCATTTCTGAAAACTAGAGACCTAGGGGAATCCAAGATGTGGTGACTTGTGTGGCTCGGACCAGGTTCTGTTACCCAGAATCCTTTGCAAACCTCACAATTTGGCTAAAAAAACACATGTTCCTCACATTTCTGTGGCAGAAAGTTCTGGAACCTGAGAGGAGCCACAAATTTCCTTCCACCCAGCGTTCCCCCACGTCTCCCGATAAAAATGATACCTCACTTCTGTGGGTAGGCCTAGCGCCCGCGACAGGAAACTCCCCAAAGCGCAACGTGGACACAGCCAAATTTTTGAATGAAAAGCAGAGGTGTTTTTTGCAAAGTGCCCACCTGTAGATTTTGGCCTGTAGCTCAGCCACCACCTAGGGAAACCTACAAAACCTGTGCATTTCTGAAAACTAGAGACCTAGGGGAATCCAAGATGGGGTGACTTGTGTGGCTCGGACCAGGTTCTGTTACCCAGAATCCTTTGCAAACCTCACAATTTGTCTAAAAAAAACCCATGTTCCTCACATTTCTGTGGCAGAAAGTTCTGGAATCTGAGAGGAGCCACAAATTTCCTTCCACCCAGCGTTTCCCCACGTCTCCCGATAAAAATGATACCTCACTTGTGTGGGTAGGCCTAGCGCCCGCGACAGGAAACGCCCCAAAGCGCAACGTGGACACATCCAAATTTTTGAAGGAAAACAGAGGTGTTTTTTGCAAAGTGCCCACCTGTAGATTTTGGCCTGTAGCTCAGCCGCCACCTAGGGAAACCTACCAAACCTGTGCATTTCTGAAAACTAGAGACCTAGGGGAAT
>NW_027150267.1:0-49969 GCF_031143425.1 Pleurodeles waltl
ATGTGTGCCTCTTCCCATGTCAGAATGGGAAATTTTGACTTATTGGATGGAAAGATAAACTTTTTTGATCCAAATAGTGAAAAAGTGCAAATTCATAGTTTTCGTCAAAAAAGTGACAAAGTCCCATTCTGAGTGGGCACTTAGAAAGAATTTCAACTTTTTTCAGACAAAAAGTGAAAAAAATCAAATTTCATCTTTTTTAGTCCCAAAGGTGAAAAAATCAAGTTGTAATTTTTTTCTTCAAAAAAGTGGCAAAGTCTCATTCTGAGTGGGCACTTGGAAAAATTTCAACTTTTATCGTCCAAAAAGGGAAAACTTTGAAATAAAATGTTCTTCTTCAAAGAAGTGACAAATTCCCATTCTGACAAGGGACTTGGAAGCACTTTTGACTTTATTCAAAAGTTGAAGTTTTTTCTAAGTCCCATCTCATTCTGAGATGGAACTTAGAAAATAATTCAACTTTTGTCTAAGTTGACATGTGTGCCGCTTCCCATGTCAGAACGGGACATTTTGACTTATTGCATTGAAAGATAAACTTTTTTGATCCAAATAGTGAAAAAGTGCAAATTCATAGTTTTCATCAAAAAAGTAACAAAGTCCCATTCTGAGTGGGCACTTAGAAAGAATTTCAACTTTTTTCAGACAAAAAGTGAAAAAATCCAAATTTCATCCTTTTTAGTCCCAAAAGTGAGGAAATCAAATTTTAATTTTTTTCATCAAAAAAGTGACAAAGTCCCATTCTGAGTGGGCACTTAGAAAAAATTTCAACTTTTTTCATCCAAAAAATGAAAAAATCAAAATTTTATCTTTTTTAGTACCAAAAGTGAAAAAAATCAAATTACAATTTTTTACTTCAAAAAAGTGACAAACTCCCATTTTGAATGGGGACTTGGAAAAAAAATCAACTTTTTTCATCCAAAAAGTGAAAAAATCCAAATTTCATCTTTTTTAGTCCCAAAGGTGAAAAAATCAAATTTGAATTTTTTTTCTTCAAAAAAGTGGCAAAGTCCCATTCTGAGTGGGCACTTGGAAAAATTTCAACTTTTATCATCCAAAAAGTGTAAACTTCAAAATGTAATTTTCTTTTTCAAAGAAGTGATAAATTCCCATTCTGACATGGGAGTTTTAAGCACTTTTGACTTTATTCAAAAGTTTAATTTTTTTCTAAGTCCCATCTCATTCTGAGATGGAACTTAGAATATAATTCAACTTTTGTCTAAGTTGACATGTGTGCCACTTCCCATTGCAGAACGGGACATTTTGACTTATTGCATGGAAAGATAAACTTTTTTGATCCAAATAGTGAAAAAGTGCAAATTCATAGTTTTCATCAAAAAAGTGACAAAGTCCCATTCTGAGTGGGCACTTAGAAAGAATTTCAACTTTTTTCATCCAAAAAGTGAAAAAATCTAAATTCAATTTTTTTCTTCAAAAAAGTCACAAAGTCCCATTCTGAATGGGGACTTGGAAAAAATGTCAACTTTTATCGTCCAAAAAGGGAAAACTTCGAAATTTAATTTTCTTCTTCAAAGAAGTGACAAATTCCCATTCTGACAAGGGACTTGGAAGCAATTTTGACTTTATTCAAAAGTTGAATTTTTTTCTAAGTCCCATCTCATTCTGAGATGGAACTTAGAAAATAATTCAACTTTTGACTATGTTGACATGTGTGCCGCTTTCCATGTCAGAACGAGACATTTTGACTTATTGGATGGAAAGATAAACTTTTTTGATCCAAATAGTGAAAAAGTGCAAATTCATAGTTTTCATCAAAAAAGTGACAAAGTCCCATTCTGAGTGGGCACTTAGAAAGAATTTCAACTTTTTTCAGACAAAAAGTGAAAAAATCCAAATTTCATCCTTTTTAGTTCCAAAAGTGAAGAAATCTAATTTTAATTTTTTTCATCAAAAAAGTGACAAAGTCCCATTTTGAATGGGGACTTGGAAAAAAAATCAATTTTTTTCATCCAAAAAGTGAAAAAATCCAAATTTCATCTTTTTTAGTCCCAAAGGTGAAAAATCAAATTTTAATTTTTTTCTTCAAAAAAGTGGCAAAGTCCCATTCTGAGTGGGCACTTGGAAAAAATTCAACTTTTATCATCCAAAAAGTGTAAACTTCAAAATTTAATTTTCTTCTTCAAAGAAGTGACAAATTCCCATTCTGACATGGGAGTTTTAAGCACTTTTGACTTTATTCAAAAGTTTATTTTTTTCTAAGTCCCATCTCATTCTGAGATGGAACTTAGAATATAATTCAACTTGTGTCTAAGTTGACGTGTGCCACTTCCCATGTCAGAAAGGGACATTTTGACTTATTGCATGGAAAGATAAACTTTTTTGATCCAAATAGTGAAAAAGTGCAAATTCATAGTTTTCATCAAAAAAGTGACAAAGTCCCATTCTGAGGAGGCACTTAGAAAGAATTTCAACTTTTTTCATCCAAAAAGTGAAAAAATCTAAATTCAATTTTTTTCTTCAAAAAAGTCACAAAGTCCCATTCTGAATGGGGACTTGGAAAAATGTCAACTTTTATCGTCCAAAAAGGTAAAACTTCCAAATGTAATTTTCTTCTTCAAAGAAGGGACAAATTCCCATTCTGACAAGGGACTTGGAAGCACTTTTGAATTTTTTCACAAGTTGAATTTTTTTCTAAGTCACATCTCATTCTGAGATGGGACTTAGAAAATAATTAAACTTTTGTCAAAGTTGACATGTGTGCCTCTTCCCATGTCAGAATGGGAAATTTTGACTTATTGGATGGAAAGATAAACTTTTTTGATCCAAATAGTGAAAAAGTGCAAATTCATAGTTTTCGTCAAAAAAGTGACAAAGTCCCATTCTGAGTGGGCACTTAGAAAGAATTTCAACTTTTTTCAGACAAAAAGTGAAAAAAATCAAATTTCATCTTTTTTAGTCCCAAAGGTGAAAAAATCAAGTTGTAATTTTTTTCTTCAAAAAAGTGGCAAAGTCTCATTCTGAGTGGGCACTTGGAAAAATTTCCACCTTTATTGTCCAAAAAGGGAAAACTTTGAAATAAAATGTTCTTCTTCAAAGAAGTGACAAATTCCCATTCTGACAAGGGACTTGGAAGCACTTTTGACTTTATTCAAAAGTTGAAGTTTTTTCTAAGTCCCATCTCATTCTGAGATGGAACTTAGAAAATAATTCAACTTTTGTCTAAGTTGACATGTGTGCCGCTTCCCATGTCAGAACGGGACATTTTGACTTATTGCATTGAAAGATAAACTTTTTTGATCCAAATAGTGAAAAAGTGCAAATTCATAGTTTTCATCAAAAAAGTAACAAAGTCCCATTCTGAGTGGGCACTTAGAAAGAATTTAAACTTTTTTCAGACAAAAAGTGAAAAAATCCAAATTTCATCCTTTTTAGTCCCAAAAGTGAGGAAATCAAATTTTAATTTTTTTCATCAAAAAAGTGACAAAGTCCCATTCTGAGTGGGCACTTAGAAAAAAATTCAACTTTTTTCACCCAAAAAATGAAAAAATCAAAATTTTATCTTTTTTAGTACCAAAAGTGAAAAAAATCAAATTACAATTTTTTACTTCAAAAAAGTGACAAACTCCCATTTTGAATGGGGACTTGGAAAAAAAATCAACTTTTTTCATCCAAAAAGTGAAAAAATCCAAATTTCATCTTTTTTAGTCCCAAAGGTGAAAAAATCAAATTTGAATTTTTTTCTTCAAAAAAGTGGCAAAGTCCCATTCTGAGTGGGCACTTGGAAAAATTTCAACTTTTATCATCCAAAAAGTGTAAACTTCAAAATGTAATTTTCTTTTTCAAAGAAGTGATAAATTCCCATTCTGACATGGGAGTTTTAAGCACTTTTGACTTTATTCAAAAGTTTAATTTTTTTCTAAGTCCCATCTCATTCTGAGATGGAACTTAGAATATAATTCAACTTTTGTCTAAGTTGACATGTGTGCCACTTCCCATTGCAGAACGGGACATTTTGACTTATTGCATGGAAAGATAAACTTTTTTGATCCAAATAGTGAAAAAGTGCAAATTCATAGTTTTCATCAAAAAAGTGACAAAGTCCCATTCTGAGTGGGCACTTAGAAAGAATTTCAACTTTTTTCATCCAAAAAGTGAAAAAATCTAAATTCAATTTTTTTCTTCAAAAAAGTCACAAAGTCCCATTCTGAATGGGGACTTGGAAAAAATGTCAACTTTTATCGTCCAAAAAGGGAAAACTTCGAAATTTAATTTTCTTCTTCAAAGAAGTGACAAATTCCCATTCTGACAAGGGACTTGGAAGCACTTTTGACTTTATTCAAAAGTTGAATTTTTTTCTAAGTCCCATCTCATTCTGAGATGGAACTTAGAAAATAATTCAACTTTTGACTATGTTGACATGTGTGCCGCTTTCCATGTCAGAACGAGACATTTTGACTTATTGGATGGAAAGATAAACTTTTTTGATCCAAATAGTGAAAAAGTGCAAATTCATAGTTTTCATCAAAAAAGTGACAAAGTCCCATTCTGAGTGGGCACTTAGAAAGAATTTCAACTTTTTTCAGACAAAAAGTGAAAAAATCCAAATTTCATCCTTTTTAATTCCAAAAGGTAAGAAATCTAATTTTAATTTTTTTCATCAAAAAAGTGACAAAGTCCCATTTTGAATGGGGACTTGGAAAAAAAATCAATTTTTTTCATCCAAAAAGTGAAAAAATCCAAATTTCATCTTTTTTAGTCCCAAAGGTGAAAAATCAAATTTTAATTTTTTTCTTCAAAAAAGTGGCAAAGTCCCATTCTGAGTGGGCACTTGGAAAAAATTCAACTTTTATCATCCAAAAAGTGTAAACTTCAAAATTTAATTTTCTTCTTCAAAGAAGTGACAAATTCCCATTCTGACATGGGAGTTTTAAGCACTTTTGACTTTATTCAAAAGTTTATTTTTTTTCTAAGTCCCATCTCATTCTGAGATGGAACTTAGAATATAATTCAACTTGTGTCTAAGTTGACGTGTGCCACTTCCCATGTCAGAAAGGGACATTTTGACTTATTGCATGGAAAGATAAACTTTTTTGATCCAAATAGTGAAAAAGTGCAAATTCATAGTTTTCATCAAAAAAGTGACAAAGTCCCATTCTGAGGAGGCACTTAGAAAGAATTTCAACTTTTTTCATCCAAAAAGTGAAAAAATATAAATTCAATTTTTTTCTTCAAAAAAGTCACAAAGTCCCATTCTGAATGGGGACTTGGAAAAAATGTCAACTTTTATCGTCCAAAAAGGTAAAACTTCCAAATTTAATTTTCTTCTTCAAAGAAGGGACAAATTCCCATTCTGACAAGGGACTTGGAAGCACTTTTGAATTTTTTCACAAGTTGAATTTTTTTCTAACTCCCATCTCATTCTGAGATGGGACTTAGAAAATAATTCAACTTTTGTCAAAGTTGACATGTGTGCCTCTTCCCATGTCAGAATGGGACATTTTGACTTATTGGATGGAAAGATAAACTTTTTTGATTCAAATAGTGAAAAAGTGCAAATTCATAGTTTTCGTCAAAAAAGTGACAAAGTCCCATTCTGGGTGGGCACTTAGAAAGAATTTCAACTTTTTTCAGACAAAAAGTGAAAAAAATCAAATTTCATCTTTTTTAGTCCCAAAGGTGAAAAAATCAAGTTGTAATTTTTTTCTTCAAAAAAGTGGCAAAGTCTCATTCTGAGTGGGCACTTGGAAAAATTTCAACTTTTTTCATCCAAAAAATGAAAAAATCAAAATGTTATCTTTTTTAGTCCCAATAGTGAAAAAAATCAAATTACAATTTTTTTCTTCAAAAAAGTGACAAACTCTCATTTTGAATGGGGACTTAAAAAAAAATCAACTTTTTTCATCCAAAAAGTGAAAAAAATCAAAATTTCATCTTTTTTAGTCCCAAAGGCGAAAAAATCAAGTTGTAATTGTTTTCTTCAAAAAAGTGGCAAAGTCTCATTCTGAGTGGGCACTTGGAAAAATTTCAACTTTTATCATCCAAAAAGTGTAAACTTCAAAATTTAATTTTCTTCTTCAAAGAAGTGACAAATTCCCATTCTGACATGGGAGTTTTAAGCACTTTTGACTTTATTCAAAAGTTTAATTTTTTTCTAAGTCCCATCTCATTCTGAGATGGAACTTAGAATATAATTTAACTTTTGTCTAAGTTGACATGTGTGCCACTTCCCATGTCAGAACGGGACATTTTGACTTATTGCATGGAAAGATAAACTTTTTTGATCCAAATAGTGTAAAAGTGCAAATTCATAGTTTTCATCAAAAAAGTGACAAAGTCCCATTCTGAGTGGGCACTTAGAAAGAATTTCAACTTTTTTCATCCAAAAAGTGAAAAAATCTAAATTCAATTTTTTTCTTCAAAAAAGTCCCAAAGTCCCATTCTGAATGGGGACTTGGAAAAAATGTCAACTTTCATTGTCCAAAAAGGTAAAACTTCCAAATTTAATTTTCTTCTTCAAAGAAGGGACAAATTCCCATTCTGACATGGGAGTTTTAAGCACTTTTAACTTTATTCAAAAGTTTAATTTTTTTCTAAGTCCCATCTCATTCTGAGATGGAACTTAGAATATAATTCAACTTTTGTCTAGGTTGACATGTGTGCCACTTCCCATTGCAGAACGGGACATTTTGACTTATTGCATGGAAAGATAAACTTTTTTGATCCAAATAGTGAAAAAGTGCAAATTCATAGTTTTCATCAAAAAAGTGACAAAGTCCCATTCTGAGTGGGCACTTAGAAAGAATTTCAACTTTTTTCAGACAAAAAGTGAAAAAATCCAAATTTCATCCTTTTTAGTCCCAAAAGTGAGGAAATCAAATTTTAATTTTTTTCATCAAAAAAGTGACAAAGTCCCATTCTGAGTGGGCACTTAGAAAAAATTTCAACTTTTTTCATCCAAAAAATGAAAAAATCAAAATTTTATCTTTTTTAGTACCAAAAGGGAAAAAAATCAATTTACAATTTTTTACTTCAAAAAAGTGACAAACTCCCATTTTGAATGGGGACTTGGAAAAAAAATCAACTTTTTTCATCCAAAAAGTGAAAAATCCAAATTTCATCTTTTTTAGTCCCAAAGGTGAAAAAATCAAGTTGTAATTTTTTTCTTCAAAAAAGTGGCAAAGTCCCATTCTGAGTGGGCACTTGGAAAAATTTCAACTTTTATCATCCAAAAAGTGTAAACTTCAAAATGTAATTTTCTTTTTCAAAGAAGTGATAAATTCCCATTCTGACATGGGAGTTTTAAGCTCTTTTGACTTTATTCAAAAGTTTAATTTTTTTCTAAGTCCCATCTCATTCTGAGATGGAAACTTAGAATATAATTAAACTTTTGTCTAAGTTGACATGTGTGCCACTTCCCATGTCAGAACGGGACATTTTGACTTATTGCATGGAAAGATAAACTTTTTTGATCCAAATAGTGAAAAAGTGCAAATTCATAGTTTTCATCAAAAAAGTGACAAAGTCCCATTCTGAGTGGGCACTTAGAAAGAATTTCAACTTTTTTCATCCAAAAAGTGAAAAAATCTAAATTCAATTTTTTTCTTCAAAAAAGTCACAAAGTCCCATTCTGAATGGGGACTTGGAAAAAATGTCAACTTTTATCGTCCAAAAAGGGAAAACTTCGTAATTTAATTTTCTTCTTCAAAGAAGTGACAAATTCCCATTCTGACAAGGGACTTGGAAGCACTTTTGACTTTATTCAAAAGTTGAATTTTTTTCTAAGTCCCATCTCATTCTGAGATGGAACTTAGAAAATAATTCAACTTTTGACTATGTTGACATGTGTGCCGCTTTCCATGTCAGAACGAGACATTTTGACTTATTGGATGGAAAGATAAACTTTTTTGATCCAAATAGTGAAAAAGTGCAAATTCATAGTTTTCATCAAAAAAGTGACAAAGTCCCATTTTGAATGGGGACTTGGAAAAAAAATCAATTTTTTCATCCAAAAAGTGAAAAAATCCAAATTTCATCTTTTTTAGTCCCAAAGGTGAAAAATCAAATTTTAATTTTTTTCTTCAAAAAAGTGGCAAAGTCCCATTCTGAGTGGGCACTTGGAAAAAATTCAACTTTTATCATCCAAAAAGTGTAAACTTCAAAATTTAATTTTCTTCTTCAAAGAAGTGACAAATTCCCATTCTGACATGGGAGTTTTAAGCACTTTTGACTTTATTCAAAAGTTTATTTTTTTTCTAAGTCCCATCTCATTCTGAGATGGAACTTAGAATATAATTCAACTTGTGTCTAAGTTGACGTGTGCCACTTCCCATGTCAGAAAGGGACATTTTGACTTATTGCATGGAAAGATAAACTTTTTTGATCCAAATAGTGAAAAAGTGCAAATTCATAGTTTTCATCAAAAAAGTGACAAAGTCCCATTCTGAGGAGGCACTTAGAAAGAATTTCAACTTTTTTTCATCCAAAAAGTGAAAAAATCTAAATTCAATTTTTTTCTTCAAAAAAGTCACAAAGTCCCATTCTGAATGGGGACTTGGAAAAAATGTCAACTTTCATCGTCCAAAAAGGTAAAACTTCCAAATTTAATTTTCTTCTTCAAAGAAGGGACAAATTCCCATTCTGACATGGGAGTTTTAAGCACTTTTGACTTTATTCAAAAGTTTAATTTTTTTCTAAGTCCCATCTCATTCTGAGATGGAACTTAGAATATAATTCAACTTTTGTCTAAGTTGACATGTGTGCCACTTCCCATTGCAGAACGGGACATTTTGACTTATTGCATGGAAAGATAAACTTTTTTGATCCAAATAGTGAAAAAGTGCAAATTCATAGTTTTCATCAAAAAAGTGACAAAGTCCCATTCTGAGTGGGCACTTAGAAAGAATTTCAACTTTTTTCAGACAAAAAGTGAAAAAAATCCAAATTTCATCCTTTTTAGTCGCAAAAGTGAAGAAATCAAATTTTTATTTTTTTCTTCAAAAAGTGGCAGTCCCATTCTGAGTGGGCACTTAGAAAAAATTTCAACTTTTTTGATCCAAAAAATGAAAAAATCAAAATGTTATCTTTTTTAGTCCCAAACGTGAAAAAAATCAAATTACAATGTTTTACTTCAAAAAAGTGACAAACTCCCATTTTGAATGGGGACTTGGAAAAAAAATAAATTTTTTTCATCCAAAAAGTGAAAAAATCCAAATTTCATCTTTTTTAGTCCCAAAGGTGAAAAATCAAATTTAAATTTTTTTCTTCAAAAAAGTGGCAAAGTCCCATTCTGAGTGGGCACTTGGAAAAAATTCAACTTTTATCATCCAAAAAGTGTAAACTTCAAAATTTAATTTTCTTCTTCAAAGAAGTGACAAATTCCCATTCTGACATGGGAGTTTTAAGCACTTTTGACTTTATTCAAAAGTTTTTTTTTTTTCTAAGTCCCATCTCATTCTGAGATGGAACTTAGAATATAATTCAACTTGTGTCTAAGTTGACGTGTGCCACTTCCCATGTCAGAAAGGGACATTTTGACTTATTGCATGGAAAGATAAACTTTTTTGATCCAAATAGTGAAAAAGTGCAAATTCATAGTTTTCATCAAAAAAGTGACAAAGTCCCATTCTGAGGAGGCACTTAGAAAGAATTTCAACTTTTTTCATCCAAAAAGTGAAAAAATCTAAATTCAATTTTTTTCTTCAAAAAGTCACAAAGTCCCATTCTGAATGGGGACTTGGAAAAAATTTCAACTTTTATCGTCCAAAAAGGTAAAACTTCCAAATGTAATTTTCTTCTTCAAAGAAGGGACAAATTCCCATTCTGACAAGGGACTTGGAAGCACTTTTGAATTTTTTCACAAGTTGAATTTTTTTCTAAGTCACATCTCATTCTGAGATGGGACTTAGAAAATAATTCAACTTTTGTCAAAGTTGACATGTGTGCCTCTACCCATGTCAGAATGGGAAATTTTGACTTATTGGATGGAAAGATAAACTTTTTTGATCCAAATAGTGAAAAAGTGCAAATTCATAGTTTTCGTCAAAAAAATGACAAAGTCCCATTCTGAGTGGGCACTTAGAAAGAATTTCAAATTTTTTCAGACAAAAAGTGAAAAAAATCAAATTTCATCTTTTTTAGTCCCAAAGGTGAAAAAATCAAGTTGAATTTTTTTCTTCAAAAAAGTGGCAAAGTCTCATTCTGAGTGGGCACTTGGAAAAATTTCAACTTTTATCGTCCAAAAAGGGAAAACTTTGAAATAAAATGTTCTTCTTCAAAGAAGTGACAAATTCCCATTCTGACAAGGGACTTGGAACCACTTTTGACTTTATTCAAAAGTTGAATTTTTTTCTAAGTCCCATCTCATTCTGAGATGGAACTTAGAAAATAATTCAACTTTTGTCTAAGTTGACATGTGTGCCGCTTCCCATGTCAGAACGGGACATTTTGACTTATTGCATTGAAAGATAAACTTTTTTGATCCAAATAGTGAAAAAGTGCAAATTCATAGTTTTCATCAAAAAAGTAACAAAGTCCCATTCTGAGTGGGCACTTAGAAAGAATTTCAACTTTTTTCAGACAAAAAGTGAAAAAATCCAAATTTCATCCATTTTTAGTCCCAAAAGTGAGGAAATCAAATTTTAATTTTTTTCATCAAAAAAGTGACAAAGTCCCATTCTGAGTGGGCACTTAGAAAAAATTTCAACTTTTTTCATCCAAAAAATGAAAAAATCAAAATTTTATCTTTTTTAGTACCAAAAGTGAAAAAAATCAAATTACAATTTTTTACTTCAAAAAAGTGACAAACTCCCATTTTGAATGGGGACTTGGAAAAAAAATCAACTTTTTTCATCCAAAAAGTGAAAAAATCCAAATTTCATCTTTTTTAGTCCCAAAGGTGAAAAAATCAAATTTGAATTTTTTTCTTCAAAAAAGTGGCAAAGTCCCATTCTGAGTGGGCACTTGGAAAAATTTCAACTTTTATCATCCAAAAAGTGTAAACTTCAAAATGTAATTTTCTTTTTCAAAGAAGTGATAAATTCCCATTCTGACATAGGAGTTTTAAGCACTTTTGACTTTATTCAAAAGTTTAATTTTTTTCTAAGTCCCATCTCATTCTGAGATGGAACTTAGAATATAATTCAACTTTTGTCTAAGTTGACATGTGTGCCACTTCCCATTGCAGAACGGGACATTTTGACTTATTGCATGGAAAGATAAACTTTTTTGATCCAAATAGTGAAAAAGTGCAAATTCATAGTTTTCATCAAAAAAGTGACAAAGTCCCATTCTGAGGAGGCACTTAGAAAGAATTTCAACTTTTTTCATCCAAAAAGTGAAAAAATCTAAATTCAATTTTTTTCTTCAAAAAAGTCACAAAGTCCCATTCTGAATGGGGACTTGGAAAAAATGTCAACTTTTATCGTCCAAAAAGGTAAAACTTCCAAATGTAATTTTCTTCTTCAAAGAAGGGACAAATTCCAATTCTGACAAGGGACTTGGAAGCACTTTTGAATTTTTTCACAAGTTGAATTTTTTTCTAAGTCACATCTCATTCTGAGATGGGACTTAGAAAATAATTCAACTTTTGTCAAAGTTGACATGTGTGCCTCTTCCAATGTCAGAATGGGAAATTTTGACTTATTGGATGGAAAGATAATCTTTTTCATCCAAATAGTGAAAAAGTGCAAATTCATAGTTTTCGTCAAAAAAGTGACAAAGTCCCATTCTGAGTGGGCACTTAGAAAGAATTTCAACTTTTTTCAGACAAAAAGTGAAAAAAATCAAATTTCATCTTTTTTAGTCCCAAAGGTGAAAAAATCAAGTTGTAATTTTTTTCTTCAAAAAAGTGGCAAAGTCTCATTCTGAGTGGGCACTTGGAAAAATTTCAACTTTTATCGTCCAAAAAGGGAAAACTTTGAAATAAAATGTTCTTCTTCAAAGAAGTGACAAATTCCCATTCTGACAAGGGACTTGGAAGCACTTTTGACTTTATTCAAAAGTTGAAGTTTTTTCTAAGTCCCATCTCATTCTGAGATGGGACTTAGAAAATAATTCAACTTTTGTCAAAGTTGACATGTGTGCCTCTTCCCATGTCAGAATGGGACATTTTGACTTATTGGATGGAAAGATAAACTTTTTTGATTCAAATAGTGAAAAAGTGCAAATTCATAGTTTTCGTCAAAAAAGTGACAAAGTCCCATTCTGGGTGGGCACTTAGAAAGAATTTCAACTTTTTTCAGACAAAAAGTGAAAAAAATCAAATTTCATCTTTTTTAGTCCCAAAGGTGAAAAAATCAAGTTGTAATTTTTTTCTTCAAAAAAGTGGCAAAGTCTCATTCTGAGTGGGCACTTGGAAAAATTTCAACTTTTTTCATCCAAAAAATGAAAAAATCAAAATGTTATCTTTTTTAGTCCCAATAGTGAAAAAAATCAAATTACAATTTTTTTCTTCAAAAAAGTGACAAACTCTCATTTTGAATGGGGACTTAAAAAAAAATCAACTTTTTTCATCCAAAAAGTGAAAAAAATCAAAATTTCATCTTTTTTAGTCCCAAAGGCGAAAAAATCAAGTTGTAATTGTTTTCTTCAAAAAAGTGGCAAAGTCTCATTCTGAGTGGGCACTTGGAAAAATTTCAACTTTTATCATCCAAAAAGTGTAAACTTCAAAATTTAATTTTCTTCTTCAAAGAAGTGACAAATTCCCATTCTGACATGGGAGTTTTAAGCACTTTTGACTTTATTCAAAAGTTTAATTTTTTTCTAAGTCCCATCTCATTCTGAGATGGAACTTAGAATATAATTTAACTTTTGTCTAAGTTGACATGTGTGCCACTTCCCATGTCAGAACGGGACATTTTGACTTATTGCATGGAAAGATAAACTTTTTTGATCCAAATAGTGTAAAAGTGCAAATTCATAGTTTTCATCAAAAAAGTGACAAAGTCCCATTCTGAGTGGGCACTTAGAAAGAATTTCAACTTTTTTCATCCAAAAAGTGAAAAAATCTAAATTCAATTTTTTTCTTCAAAAAAGTCCCAAAGTCCCATTCTGAATGGGGACTTGGAAAAAATGTCAACTTTCATTGTCCAAAAAGGTAAAACTTCCAAATTTAATTTTCTTCTTCAAAGAAGGGACAAATTCCCATTCTGACATGGGAGTTTTAAGCACTTTTAACTTTATTCAAAAGTTTAATTTTGTTCTAAGTCCCATCTCATTCTGAGATGGAACTTAGAATATAATTCAACTTTTGTCTAGGTTGACATGTGTGCCACTTCCCATTGCAGAACGGGACATTTTGACTTATTGCATGGAAAGATAAACTTTTTTGATCCAAATAGTGAAAAAGTGCAAATTCATAGTTTTCATCAAAAAAGTGACAAAGTCCCATTCTGAGTGGGCACTTAGAAAGAATTTCAACTTTTTTCAGACAAAAAGTGAAAAAATCCAAATTTCATCCTTTTTAGTCCCAAAAGTGAGGAAATCAAATTTTAATTTTTTTCATCAAAAAAGTGACAAAGTCCCATTCTGAGTGGGCACTTAGAAAAAATTTCAACTTTTTTCATCCAAAAAATGAAAAAATCAAAATTTTATCTTTTTTAGTACCGAAAGTGAAAAAAATCAAATTACAAATTTTTTACTTCAAAAAAGTGACAAACTCCCATTTTGAATGGGGACTTGGAAAAAAAATCAACTTTTTTCATCCAAAAAGTGAAAAAATCCAAATTTCATCTTTTTTAGTCCCAAAGGTGAAAAAATCAAGTTGTAATTTTTTTCTTCAAAAAAGTGGCAAAGTCCCATTCTGAGTGGGCACTTGGAAAAATTTCAACTTTTATCATCCAAAAAGTGTAAACTTCAAAATGTAATTTTCTTTTTCAAAGAAGTGATAAATTCCCATTCTGACATGGGAGTTTTAAGCTCTTTTGACTTTATTCAAAAGTTTAATTTTTTTCTAAGTCCCATCTCATTCTGAGATGGAACTTAGAATATAATTCAACTTTTGTCTAAGTTGACATGTGTGCCACTTCCCATGTCAGAACGGGACATTTTGACTTATTGCATGGAAAGATAAACTTTTTTGATCCAAATAGTGAAAAAGTGCAAATTCATAGTTTTCATCAAAAAAGTGACAAAGTCCCATTCTGAGTGGGCACTTAGAAAGAATTTCAACTTTTTTCATCCAAAAAGTGAAAAAATCTAAATTCAATTTTTTTCTTCAAAAAAGTCACAAAGTCCCATTCTGAATGGGGACTTGGAAAAAATGTCAACTTTTATCGTCCAAAAAGGGAAAACTTCGTAATTTAATTTTCTTCTTCAAAGAAGTGACAAATTCCCATTCTGACAAGGGACTTGGAAGCACTTTTGACTTTATTCAAAAGTTGAATTTTTTTCTAAGTCCCATCTCATTCTGAGATGGAACTTAGAAAATAATTCAACTTTTGACTATGTTGACATGTGTGCCGCTTTCCATGTCAGAACGAGACATTTTGACTTATTGGATGGAAAGATAAACTTTTTTGATCCAAATAGTGAAAAAGTGCAAATTCATAGTTTTCATCAAAAAAGTGACAAAGTCCCATTTTGAATGGGGACTTGGAAAAAAAATCAATTTTTTTCATCCAAAAAGTGAAAAAATCCAAATTTCATCTTTTTTAGTCCCAAAGGTGAAAAATCAAATTTTAATTTTTTTCTTCAAAAAAGTGGCAAAGTCCCATTCTGAGTGGGCACTTGGAAAAAATTCAACTTTTATCATCCAAAAAGTGTAAACTTCAAAATTTAATTTTCTTCTTCAAAGAAGTGACAAATTCCCATTCTGACATGGGAGTTTTAAGCACTTTTGACTTTATTCAAAAGTTTATTTTTTTTCTAAGTCCCATCTCATTCTGAGATGGAACTTAGAATATAATTCAACTTGTGTCTAAGTTGACGTGTGCCACTTCCCATGTCAGAAAGGGACATTTTGACTTATTGCATGGAAAGATAAACTTTTTTGATCCAAATAGTGAAAAAGTGCAAATTCATAGTTTTCATCAAAAAAGTGACAAAGTCCCATTCTGAGGAGGCACTTAGAAAGAATTTCAACTTTTTTCATCCAAAAAGTGAAAAAATCTAAATTCAATTTTTTTCTTCAAAAAAGTCACAAAGTCCCATTCTGAATGGGGACTTGGAAAAAATGTCAACTTTCATCGTCCAAAAAGGTAAAACTTCCAAATTTAATTTTCTTCTTCAAAGAAGGGACAAATTCCCATTCTGACATGGGAGTTTTAAGCACTTTTGACTTTATTCAAAAGTTTAATTTTTTTCTAAGTCCCATCTCATTCTGAGATGGAACTTAGAATATAATTCAACTTTTGTCTAAGTTGACATGTGTGCCACTTCCCATTGCAGAACGGGACATTTTGACTTATTGCATGGAAAGATAAACTTTTTTGATCCAAATAGTGAAAAAGTGCAAATTCATAGTTTTCATCAAAAAAGTGACAAAGTCCCATTCTGAGTGGGCACTTAGAAAGAATTTCAACTTTTTTCAGACAAAAAGTGAAAAAATCCAAATTTCATCCTTTTTAGTCGCAAAAGTGAAGAAATCAAATTTTTATTTTTTTCTTCAAAAAGTGGCAGTCCCATTCTGAGTGGGCACTTAGAAAAAATTTCAACTTTTTTGATCCAAAAAATGAAAAAATCAAAATGTTATCTTTTTTAGTCCCAAACGTGAAAAAAATCAAATTACAATGTTTTACTTCAAAAAAGTGACAAACTCCCATTTTGAATGGGGACTTGGAAAAAAAATAAATTTTTTTCATCCAAAAAGTGAAAAAATCCAAATTTCATCTTTTTTAGTCCCAAAGGTGAAAAATCAAATTTAAATTTTTTTCTTCAAAAAAGTGGCAAAGTCCCATTCTGAGTGGGCACTTGGAAAAAATTCAACTTTTATCATCCAAAAAGTGTAAACTTCAAAATTTAATTTTCTTCTTCAAAGAAGTGACAAATTCCCATTCTGACATGGGAGTTTTAAGCACTTTTGACTTTATTCAAAAGTTTTTTTTTTTCTAAGTCCCATCTCATTCTGAGATGGAACTTAGAATATAATTCAACTTGTGTCTAAGTTGACGTGTGCCACTTCCCATGTCAGAAAGGGACATTTTGACTTATTGCATGGAAAGATAAACTTTTTTGATCCAAATAGTGAAAAAGTGCAAATTCATAGTTTTCATCAAAAAAGTGACAAAGTCCCATTCTGAGGAGGCACTTAGAAAGAATTTCAACTTTTTTCATCCAAAAAGTGAAAAAATCTAAATTCAATTTTTTTCTTCAAAAAAGTCACAAAGTCCCATTCTGAATGGGGACTTGGAAAAAATTTCAACTTTTATCGTCCAAAAAGGTAAAACTTCCAAATGTAATTTTCTTCTTCAAAGAAGGGACAAATTCCCATTCTGACAAGGGACTTGGAAGCACTTTTGAATTTTTTCACAAGTTGAATTTTTTTCTAAGTCACATCTCATTCTGAGATGGGACTTAGAAAATAATTCAACTTTTGTCAAAGTTGACATGTGTGCCTCTACCCATGTCAGAATGGGAAATTTTGACTTATTGGATGGAAAGATAAACTTTTTTGATCCAAATAGTGAAAAAGTGCAAATTCATAGTTTTCGTCAAAAAAATGACAAAGTCCCATTCTGAGTGGGCACTTAGAAAGAATTTCAAATTTTTTCAGACAAAAAGTGAAAAAAATCAAATTTCATCTTTTTTAGTCCCAAAGGTGAAAAAATCAAGTTGAATTTTTTTTCTTCAAAAAAGTGGCAAAGTCTCATTCTGAGTGGGCACTTGGAAAAATTTCAACTTTTATCGTCCAAAAAGGGAAAACTTTGAAATAAAATGTTCTTCTTCAAAGAAGTGACAAATTCCCATTCTGACAAGGGACTTGGAACCACTTTTGACTTTATTCAAAAGTTGAATTTTTTTCTAAGTCCCATCTCATTCTGAGATGGAACTTAGAAAATAATTCAACTTTTGTCTAAGTTGACATGTGTGCCGCTTCCCATGTCAGAACGGGACATTTTGACTTATTGCATTGAAAGATAAACTTTTTTGATCCAAATAGTGAAAAAGTGCAAATTCATAGTTTTCATCAAAAAAGTAACAAAGTCCCATTCTGAGTGGGCACTTAGAAAGAATTTCAACTTTTTTCAGACAAAAAGTGAAAAAATCCAAATTTCATCCATTTTTAGTCCCAAAAGTGAGGAAATCAAATTTTAATTTTTTTCATCAAAAAAGTGACAAAGTCCCATTCTGAGTGGGCACTTAGAAAAAATTTCAACTTTTTTCATCCAAAAAATGAAAAAATCAAAATTTTATCTTTTTTAGTACCAAAAGTGAAAAAAATCAAATTACAATTTTTTACTTCAAAAAAGTGACAAACTCCCATTTTGAATGGGGACTTGGAAAAAAAATCAACTTTTTTCATCCAAAAAGTGAAAAAATCCAAATTTCATCTTTTTTAGTCCCAAAGGTGAAAAAATCAAATTTGAATTTTTTTCTTCAAAAAAGTGGCAAAGTCCCATTCTGAGTGGGCACTTGGAAAAATTTCAACTTTTATCATCCAAAAAGTGTAAACTTCAAAATGTAATTTTCTTTTTCAAAGAAGTGATAAATTCCCATTCTGACATAGGAGTTTTAAGCACTTTTGACTTTATTCAAAAGTTTAATTTTTTTCTAAGTCCCATCTCATTCTGAGATGGAACTTAGAATATAATTCAACTTTTGTCTAAGTTGACATGTGTGCCACTTCCCATTGCAGAACGGGACATTTTGACTTATTGCATGGAAAGATAAACTTTTTTGATCCAAATAGTGAAAAAGTGCAAATTCATAGTTTTCATCAAAAAAGTGACAAAGTCCCATTCTGAGGAGGCACTTAGAAAGAATTTCAACTTTTTTCATCCAAAAAGTGAAAAAATCTAAATTCAATTTTTTTCTTCAAAAAAGTCACAAAGTCCCATTCTGAATGGGGACTTGGAAAAAATGTCAACTTTTATCGTCCAAAAAGGTAAAACTTCCAAATGTAATTTTCTTCTTCAAAGAAGGGACAAATTCCAATTCTGACAAGGGACTTGGAAGCACTTTTGAATTTTTTCACAAGTTGAATTTTTTTCTAAGTCACATCTCATTCTGAGATGGGACTTAGAAAATAATTCAACTTTTGTCAAAGTTGACATGTGTGCCTCTTCCCATGTCAGAATGGGAAATTTTGACTTATTGGATGGAAAGATAATCTTTTTCATCCAAATAGTGAAAAAGTGCAAATTCATAGTTTTCGTCAAAAAAGTGACAAAGTCCCATTCTGAGTGGGCACTTAGAAAGAATTTCAACTTTTTTCAGACAAAAAGTGAAAAAAATCAAATTTCATCTTTTTTAGTCCCAAAGGTGAAAAAATCAAGTTGTAATTTTTTTCTTCAAAAAAGTGGCAAAGTCTCATTCTGAGTGGGCACTTGGAAAAATTTCAACTTTTATCGTCCAAAAAGGGAAAACTTTGAAATAAAATGTTCTTCTTCAAAGAAGTGACAAATTCCCATTCTGACAAGGGACTTGGAAGCACTTTTGACTTTATTCAAAAGTTGAAGTTTTTTCTAAGTCCCATCTCATTCTGAGATGGAACTTAGAAAATAATTCAACTTTTGTCTAAGTTGACATGTGTGCCGCTTCCCATGTCAGAACGGGACATTTTGACTTATTGCATTGAAAGATAAACTTTTTTGATCCAAATAGTGAAAAAGTGCAAATTCATAGTTTTCATCAAAAAAGTAACAAAGTCCCATTCTGAGTGGGCACTTAGAAAGAATTTCAACTTTTTTCAGACAAAAAGTGAAAAAATCCAAATTTCATCCTTTTTAGTCCCAAAAGTGAGGAAATCAAATTTTAATTTTTTTCATCAAAAAAGTGACAAAGTCCCATTCTGAGTGGGCACTTAGAAAAAATTTCAACTTTTTTCATCCAAAAAATGAAAAAATCAAAATTTTATCTTTTTTAGTACCAAAAGTGAAAAAAATCAAATTACAATTTTTTACTTCAAAAAAGTGACAAACTCCCATTTTGAATGGGGACTTGGAAAAAAAATCAACTTTTTTCATCCAAAAAGTGAAAAAATCCAAATTTCATCTTTTTTAGTCCCAAAGGTGAAAAAATCAAATTTGAATTTTTTTCTTCAAAAAAGTGGCAAAGTCCCATTCTGAGTGGGCACTTGGAAAAATTTCAACTTTTATCATCCAAAAAGTGTAAACTTCAAAATGTAATTTTCTTTTTCAAAGAAGTGATAAATTCCCATTCTGACATGGGAGTTTTAAGCACTTTTGACTTTATTCAAAAGTTTAATTTTTTTCTAAGTCCCATCTCATTCTGAGATGGAACTTAGAATATAATTCAACTTTGGTCTAAGTTGACATGTGTGCCACTTCCCATTGCAGAACGGGACATTTTGACTTATTGCATGGAAAGATAAACATTTTTGATCCAAATAGTGAAAAAGTGCAAATTCATAGTTTTCATCAAAAAAGTGACAAAGTCCCATTCTGAGTGGGCACTTAGAAAGAATTTCAACTTTTTTCATCCAAAAAGTGAAAAAATCTAAATTCAATTTTTTTCTTCAAAAAAGTCACAAAGTCCCATTCTGAATGGGGACTTGGAAAAAATGTCAACTTTTATCGTCCAAAAAGGGAAAACTTCCAAATTTAATTTTCTTCTTCAAAGAAGGGATACATTCCCATTCTGACAAGGGACTTGGAAGCACTTTTGAAATTTTTCACAAGTTGAATTTTTTTCTAAGTCCCATCTCATTCTGAGATGGGACTTAGAAAATAATTTAACTTTTGTCTAAGTTGACATGTGTGCCGCTTTCCATGTCAGAACGGGACATTTTGACTTATTGGATGGAAAGATAAACTTTTTTGATCCAAATAGTGTAAAATTGCACATTCATAGGTTTCATCAAAAAAGTGACAAAGTCCCATTCTGAGTGGGCACTTAGAAAGAATTTCAACTTTTTTCAGACAAAAAGTGAAAAAATCCAAATTTTATCTTTTTTAGTCCCAAAAGTGAAAAAAAATCAAATTACAATTTTTTACTTCAAAACAGTGACAAACTTCCATTCTGAATGGGGACTTAGAAAAAATTTCAACTTTTTTCATCGAAAAAGAGAAAAAATCCAAATTTTATCTTTTTTAGTCCCAAAAGTGAAAAAAATCAAATTTCATTTTTTGCTTCAAAAAAGTGGCAAAGTCCCATTCTGAGTGGGCACTTTGAAAAAATGTCAACTTTATTCATCCAAAAAATGAAAAAATCAAAATTTTATCTTTTTTAGTCCCAAAAGTGAAAAAAATCATATTACAATTTTTTTGTTCAAAAAAGGGAGAAACTCTAATTTTGAATGGGGACTTAGAAAAAAAATCAACTTTTTTCATCCAAAAAGTGAAAAAAATCAAAACTTCATCTTTTTTAGTCCCAAAGGTGAAAAAATCAAGTTGTAATTTTTTTCTTCAAAAAAGTGGCAAAGTCTCATTCTGAGTGGGCACTTGGAAAAATTTCAACTTTTATCGTCCAAAAAGGGAAATCTTTGAAATTTAATTTTCTTCTTCAAAGAAGTGACAAATTCCCATTCTGACAAGGGACTTGAAAGCACTTTTGACTTTATTCAAAAGTTGAATTTTTTTCTAAGTCCCATCTCATTCTGAGATGGAACTTGGAAAATAATTCAACTTTTGTCTAAGTTGACATGTGTGCCGCTTCCCATGTCAGAACGGGACATTTTGACTTATTGCATGGAAAGATAAACTTTTTTGATCCAAATAGTGTAAAATTGCAAATTCATAGGTTTCATCAAAAAAGTGACAAAGTCCCATTCTGAGTGGGCACTTAGAAAGAATTTCAACTTTTTTCAGACAAAAAGTGAAAAAATCAAAATTTCATCCTTTTCAGTCCCAAAAGTGAAGAAATAATTTTTTTATTTTTTTCTTCAAAAAGTGGCAAAGTCCCATTCTGAGTGGGCACTTAGAAAAAATTTCAACTTTTTTCATCCAAAAAATGAAAAAATCAAAATTTTATCTTTTTTAGTCCCAAAAGTGAAAAAAATCAAATTACAATTTTTTACTTCAAAAAAGTGACAAACTCCCATTTTGAATGGGGACTTGGAAAAAAATCAACTTTTTTCATCCAAAAAGTGAAAAAATCCAAATTTCATCTTTTTTAGTCCCAAAGGTGAAAAAATCCAATTTTAATTTTTTTCTTCAAAAAAGTGGCAAAGTCCCATTCTGAGTGGGCACTTGGAAAAATTTCAACTTTTATCATCCAAAAAGTGTAAACTTCAAAATTTAATTTTCTTCTTCAAAGAAGTGACAAATTCCCATTCTGACATGGGAGTTTTAAGCACTTTTGACTTTATTCAAAAGTTTTATTTTTTTCTAAGTCCCATCTCATTCTGAGATGGAACTTAGAATATAATTCAACTTTTGTCTAAGTTGACTTGTGTGCCACTTCCCATTGCAGAACGGGACATTTTGACTTATTGCATGGAAAGATAAACTTTTTTGATCCAAATAGTGAAAAAGTGCAAATTCATAGTTTTCATCAAAAAAGTGACAAAGTCCCATTCTGAGTGGGCACTTAGAAAGAATTTCAACTTTTTTCAGACAAAAAGTGAAAAAATCCAAATTTCATCCTTTTTAGTCGCAAAAGTGAAGAAATCAAATTTTTATTTTTTTCTTCAAAAAGTGGCAGTCCCATTCTGAGTGGGCACTTAGAAAGAATTTCAACCTTTTTCATCCAAAAAGTGAAAAAATCTAAATTCAATGTTTTTCTTCAAAAAAGTCACAAAGTCCCATTCTGAATGGGGACTTGGAAAAAATGTCAACTTTTATCGTCCAAAAAGGTAAAACTTCCAAATTTAATTTTCTTCTTCAAAGAGGGGACAAATTCCCATTCTGACAAGGGACTTGGAAGCACTTTTGAATTTTTTCACAAGTTGAATTTTTTTCTAAGTCATATCTCATTCTGAGATGGGACTTAGAAAATAATTCAACTTTTGTCTAAGTTGACATGTGTGCCTCTTCCCATGTCAGAATGGGACATTTTGACTTATTGGATGGAAAGATAAACTTTTTTGATCCAAATAGTGAAAAAGTGCAAATTCATAGTTTTCGTCAAAAAAGTGACAAAGTCCCATTCTGAGTGGGCACTTAGAAAAAATTTCAACTTTTTTCATCCAAAAAGTGAAGAATATCCAAATTTAATCTTTTTTAGTTCCAAAAGTGAAGAAATCTAATTTTAATTTTTTTCATCAAAAAAGAGACAAAGTCTTATTTTGAATGGGGACTTAAAAAAAAATCAACTTTTTTCATCCAAAAAGTGAAAAAAATCAAAATTTCATCTTTTTTAGTCCCAAAGGCGAAAAAATCAAGTTGTAATTGTTTTCTTCAAAAAAGTGGCAAAGTCTCATTCTGAGTGGGCACTTGGAAAAATTTCAAATTTTATCGTCCAAAAAGGGAAAACTTCGAAATTTAATTTTCTTCTTCAAAGAAGTGACAAATTCCGATTCTGACAAGGGACTTGGAAGCACTTTTGAATTTTTTCACAAGTTGAATTTTTTTCTAAGTCACATCTCATTCTGAGATGGGACTTAGAAAATAATTCAACTTTTGTCTAAGTTGACATGTGTGCCTCTTCCCATGTCAGAATGGGAAATTTTGACTTATTGGATGGAAAGATAAACTTTTTTGATCCAAATAGTGAAAAAGTGCAAATTCATAGTTTTCGTCAAAAAAGTGACAAAGTCCCATTCTGAGTGGGCACTTAGAAAAAATTTCAACTTTTTTCATCCAAAAAGTGAAAAAAATCCAAATTTAATCTTTTTTAGTTCCAAAAGTGAAGAAATCAAATTTTAATTTTTTTCTTCAAAAAAGTGACAAAGTCCCATTGTGAGTGGGCACTTGGAAAAAATTTCAACTTTTTTCATCCAAAAAATGAAAAAATCAAAATTTTATCTTTTTTAGTCCCAAAAGTGAAAAAAATCAAATTACAATTGTTTGCTTCAAAAAAGTGACAAACTCTCATTTTGAATGGGGACTTGGAAAAAAAAAATCAACTTTTTTCATCCAAAAAGTGAAAAAATCCAAATTTCATCTTTTTTAGTCCCAAAGGTGAAAAAAATCCAATTTTAATTTTTTTCCTCAAAAAAGTGGCAAAATCTCATTCTGAGTGGGCACTTGGAAAAATTTCAACTTTTATCGTCCAAAAAAGGAAAACTTCGAAATTTAATTTTCTTCTTTAAAAAAGTGACAAATTCCCATTCTGACAAGGGACTTGGAATCACTTTTGACTTTATTCAAAAGTTGAATTTTTTGCAAAGTCCCATCTCATTCTGAGATGGAACTTAGAAAATAATTCAACTTTTGTTTAAGTTGACATGTGTGCCGCTTCCCATGTCAGAACGGGACATTTTGACTTATTGCATGGAAAGATAAACCTTTTTGATCCAAATAGTGAAAAAGTGCAAATTCATAGTTTTCATCAAAAAAGTGACAAAGTCCCATTCTGAGTGGGCACATAGAAAGAATTTCAACTTTTTTCAGACAAAAAATGAAAAAATCAAAATTTTATTTTTTAGTCCCAAAAGTGAAAAAAAAAACAAATTACAATTTTTTACTTCAAAACAGTGACAAACTTCCATTCTGAATGGGGACTTAGAAAAAATTTCAACTTTTTTCATCGAAAAAGAGAAAAAATCCAAATTTTATCTTTTTTGGTCCCAAAAGTGAAAAAAATAAAATTTCATTTTTTGCTTCAAAAAAGTGGCAAAGTCCCATTCTGAGTGGGCACTTTGAAAAAATTTCAAGTTTTTTCATCCAAAAAATGAAAAAAATCAAAATTTTATCTTTTTTAGTCCCAAAAGTGAAAAAAATCATATTACAATTTTTTTCTTCAAAAAAGTTTCAAACTCTCATTTTGAATGGGGACTTAGAAAAAAAATCAACTTTTTTCATCCAAAAAGTGAAAAAAATAAAAATTTCATCTTTTTTAGTCCCAAAGGTGAAAAAATCAAGTTGTAATTTTTTTCTTCAAAAAAGTGGCAAAGTCTCATTCTGAGTGGGCACTTGTTAAAATTTCAACTTTTATCGTCCAAAAAGGGAAATCTTTGAAATTTAATTTTCTTCTTCAAAGAAGTGACAAATTCCCATTCTGACAAGGGACTTGGAAGCACTTTTGACTTTATTCAAAAGTTGAATTTTTTTCTAAGTCCCATCTCATTCTGAGATGGAACTTGGAAAATAATTCAACTTTTGTCTAAGTTGACATGTGTGCCGCTTCCCATGTCAGAACGGGACATTTTGACTTATTGCATGGAAAGATAAACTTTTTTGATCCAAATAGTGAAAAATTGCAAATTCATAGTTTTCATCAAAAAAGTGACAAAGTCCCATTCTGAGTGGGCACTTAGAAAGAATTTCAACTTTTTTCAGACAAAAAGTGAAAAAATCAAAATTTCATCCTTTTTAGTCCCAAAAGTGAAGAAATCAAATTTTTATTTTTTCTTCAAAAAGTCGCAAAGTCTCATTCTGAGTGGGCACTTAGAAAAAATTTCAACTTTTTTCATCCAAAAAATGAAAAAATCTAAATGTTATCTTTTTTAGTCCCAAAAGTGAAAAAAATCAAATTACAATTTTTTACTTCAAAAAAGTGACAAACTCCCATTTTGAATGGGGACTTGGAAAAAATATCATTTTTTTTCATCCAAAAAGTGAAAAAATCAAATTTTAATTTTTTTCTTCAAAAAAGTGGCAAAGTCCCATTCTGAGTGGGCACTTGGAAAAATTTCAACTTTTATCATCCAAAAAGGGTAAACTTCAAAATTAAATTTTCTTCTTCAAAGAAGTGACAAATTCCCATTCTGACATGGGAGTTTTAAGCACTTTTGACTTTATTTAAAAGTTGAATTTTTTTCTAAGTCCCATCTCATTCTGAGATGGAACTTAGAATAAAATTCAACTTTTGACTAAGTTGACATGTGTGCCGCTTCCCATGTCAGAACGGGACATTTTGACTTATTGCATGGAAAGATAAACTTTTTTGATCCAAATAGTGAAAAAGTGCAAATTCATAGTTTTCATCAAAAAAGTGACAAAGTCCCATTCTGAGTGGGCACTTAGAAAGAATTTCAACTTTTTTCATCCAAAAAGTGAAAAAATCTAAATTCAATTTTTTTCTTCAAAAAAGTCACAAAGTCCCATTCTAAATGGGGATTTGGAAAACATGTCAACTTTTATCGTCCAAAAAGGGAAAACTTCCAAATTTAATTTTCTTCTTCAAAGAAGGGACAAATTCCCATTCTGACAAGGGACTTGGAAGCACTTTTGAATTTTTTCACAAGTTGAATTTTTTTCTAAGTCACATCTCATTCTGAGATGGGACTTAGAAAATAATTCAACTTTTGTCTAAGTTGACATGTGTGCCTCTTCCCATGTCAGAATGGGAAATTTTGACTTATTGGATGGAAAGATAAACTTTTTTGATCCAAATAGTGAAAAAGTGCAAATTCATAGTTTTCGTCAAAAAAGTGACAAAGTCCCATTCTGAGTGGGCACTTAGAAAAAATTTCAACTTTTTTCATCCAAAAAGTGAAAAAAATCCAAATGTAATCTTTTTTAGTTCCAAAAGTGAAGAAATCAAATTTTAATTTTTTTCTTCAAAAAAGTGGCAAAGTCCCATTCTGAGTGGGCACTTAGAAAGAATTTCAACTTTTTTCAGACAAAAAGTGAAAAAAATCCAAATTTAATCTTTTTTAGTTCCAAAAGTGAAGAAATCAAATTTTAATTTTTTTCTTCAAAAAAGTGACAAAGTCCCATTGTGAGTGGGCACTTGGAAAAAATTTCAACTTTTTTCATCCAAAAAATGAAAAAATCAAAATTTTATCTTTTTTAGTCCCAAAAGTGAAAAAAATCAAATTACAATTGTTTGCTTCAAAAAAGTGACAAACTCCCATTTTGAATGGGGACTTGGAAAAAAAAAATCAACTTTTTTCATCCAAAAAGTAAAAAAATCCAAATTTCATCTTTTTTAGTCCCAAAGGTGAAAAAAATCAAATTTTAATTTTTTTCTTCAAAAAAGTGGCAAAGTCTCATTCTGAGTGGGCACTTGGAAAAATTTCAACTTTTATCGTCCAAAAAAGGAAAACTTCGAAATTTAATTTTCTTCTTTAAAAAAGTGACAAATTCCCATTCTGACAAGGGACTTGGAATCACTTTTGACTTTATTCAAAAGTTGAATTTTTTGCAAAGTCCCATCTCATTCTGAGATGGAACTTAGAAAATAATTCAACTTTTGTTTAAGTTGACATGTGTGCCGCTTCCCATGTCAGAACGGGACATTTTGACTTATTGCATGGAAAGATAAACCTTTTTGATCCAAATAGTGAAAAAGTGCAAATTCATAGTTTTCATCAAAAATGTGACAAAGTCCCATTCTGAGTGGGCACATAGAAAGAATTTCAACTTTTTTCAGACAAAAAATGAAAAAAACAAAATTTTATTTTTTTAGTCCCAAAAGTGAAAAAAAATCAAATTACAATTTTTTACTTCAAAACAGTGACAAACTTCCATTCTGAATGGGGACTTAGAAAAAATTTCAACTTTTTTCATCGAAAAAGAGAAAAAATCCAAATTTTATCTTTTTTGGTCCCAAAAGTGAAAAAAATCAAATTTCATTTTTTGCTTCAAAAAAGTGGCAAAGTCCCATTCTGAGTGGGCACTTTGAAAAAATTTCAACTTTTTTCATCCAAAAAATGAAAAAAAATCAAAATTTTATCTTTTTTAGTCCCAAAAGTGAAAAAAATCATATCACAATTTTTTTCTTCAAAAAAGTGACAAACTCTCATTTTGAATGGGGACTTAGAAAAAAAATCAACTTTTTTCATCCAAAAAGTGAAAAAAATCTAAATTTCATCTTTTTTAGTCCCAAAGGTGAAAAAATCAAGTTGTAATTTTTTTCTTCAAAAAAGTGGCAAAGTCTCATTCTGAGTGGGCACTTGTTAAAATTTCAACTTTTATCGTCCAAAAAGGGAAATCTTTGAAATTTAATTTTCTTCTTCAAAGAAGTGACAAATTCCCATTCTGACAAGGGACTTGGAATCACTTTTGACTTTATTCAAAAGTTGAATTTTTTGCAAAGTCCCATCTCATTCTGAGATGGAACTTAGAAAATAATTCAACTTTTGTTTAAGTTGACATGTGTGCCGCTTCCCATGTCAGAACGGGACATTTTGACTTATTGCATGGAAAGATAAACCTTTTTGATCCAAATAGTGAAAAAGTGCAAATTCATAGTTTTCATCAAAAAAGTGACAAAGTCCCATTCTGAGTGGGCACATAGAAAGAATTTCAACTTTTTTCAGACAAAAAATGAAAAAATCAAAATTTTATTTTTTTAGTCCCAAAAGTGAAAAAAAAACAAATTACAATTTTTTACTTCAAAACAGTGACAAACTTCCATTCTGAATGGGGACTTAGAAAAAATTTCAACTTTTTTCATCGAAAAAGAGAAAAAATCCAAATTTTATCTTTTTTGGTCCCAAAAGTGAAAAAAATAAAATTTCATTTTTTGCTTCAAAAAAGTGGCAAAGTCCCATTCTGAGTGGGCACTTTGAAAAAATTTCAAGTTTTTTTCATCCAAAAAATGAAAAAAATCAAAATTTTATCTTTTTTAGTCCCAAAAGTGAAAAAAATCATATTACAATTTTTTTCTTCAAAAAAGTTTCAAACTCTCATTTTGAATGGGGACTTAGAAAAAAAATCAACTTTTTTCATCCAAAAAGTGAAAAAAATAAAAATTTCATCTTTTTTAGTCCCAAAGGTGAAAAAATCAAGTTGTAATTTTTTTCTTCAAAAAAGTGGCAAAGTCTCATTCTGAGTGGGCACTTGTTAAAATTTCAACTTTTATCGTCCAAAAAGGGAAATCTTTGAAATTTAATTTTCTTCTTCAAAGAAGTGACAAATTCCCATTCTGACAAGGGACTTGGAAGCACTTTTGACTTTATTCAAAAGTTGAATTTTTTTCTAAGTCCCATCTCATTCTGAGATGGAACTTGGAAAATAATTCAACTTTTGTCTAAGTTGACATGTGTGCCGCTTCCCATGTCAGAACGGGACATTTTGACTTATTGCATGGAAAGATAAACTTTTTTGATCCAAATAGTGAAAAATTGCAAATTCATAGTTTTCATCAAAAAAGTGACAAAGTCCCATTCTGAGTGGGCACTTAGAAAGAATTTCAACTTTTTTCAGACAAAAAGTGAAAAAATCAAAATTTCATCCTTTTTAGTCCCAAAAGTGAAGAAATCAAATTTTTATTTTTTTCTTCAAAAAGTCGCAAAGTCCCATTCTGAGTGGGCACTTAGAAAAAATTTCAACTTTTTTCATCCAAAAAATGAAAAAATCTAAATGTTATCTTTTTTAGTCCCAAAAGTGAAAAAAATCAAATTACAATTTTTTACTTCAAAAAAGTGACAAACTCCCATTTTGAATGGGGACTTGGAAAAAATATCATTTTTTTTCATCCAAAAAGTGAAAAAATCAAATTTTAATTTATTTCTTCAAAAAAGTGGCAAAGTCCCATTCTGAGTGGGCACTTGGAAAAATTTCAACTTTTATCATCCAAAAAGGGTAAACTTCAAAATTAAATTTTCTTCTTCAAAGAAGTGACAAATTCCCATTCTGACATGGGAGTTTTAAGCACTTTTGACTTTATTTAAAAGTTGAATTTTTTTCTAAGTCCCATCTCATTCTGAGATGGAACTTAGAATAAAATTCAACTTTTGACTAAGTTGACATGTGTGCCGCTTCCCATGTCAGAACGGGACATTTTGACTTATTGCATGGAAAGATAAACTTTTTTGATCCAAATAGTGAAAAAGTGCAAATTCATAGTTTTCATCAAAAAAGTGACAAAGTCCCATTCTGAGTGGGCACTTAGAAAGAATTTCAACTTTTTTCATCCAAAAAGTGAAAAAATCTAAATTCAATTTTTTTCTTCAAAAAAGTCACAAAGTCCCATTCTAAATGGGGATTTGGAAAACATGTCAACTTTTATCGTCCAAAAAGGGAAAACTTCCAAATTTAATTTTCTTCTTCAAAGAAGGGACAAATTCCCATTCTGACAAGGGACTTGGAAGCACTTTTGAATTTTTTCACAAGTTGAATTTTTTTCTAAGTCACATCTCATTCTGAGATGGGACTTAGAAAATAATTCAACTTTTGTCTAAGTTGACATGTGTGCCTCTTCCCATGTCAGAATGGGAAATTTTGACTTATTGGATGGAAAGATAAACTTTTTTGATCCAAATAGTGAAAAAGTGCAAATTCATAGTTTTCGTCAAAAAAGTGACAAAGTCCCATTCTGAGTGGGCACTTAGAAAAAATTTCAACTTTTTTCATCCAAAAAGTGAAAAAAATCCAAATGTAATCTTTTTTAGTTCCAAAAGTGAAGAAATCAAATTTTAATTTTTTTCTTCAAAAAAGTGGCAAAGTCCCATTCTGAGTGGGCACTTAGAAAGAATTTCAACTTTTTTCAGACAAAAAGTGAAAAAAATCCAAATTTAATCTTTTTTAGTTCCAAAAGTGAAGAAATCAAATTTTAATTTTTTTCTTCAAAAAAGTGACAAAGTCCCATTGTGAGTGGGCACTTGGAAAAAATTTCAACTTTTTTCATCCAAAAAATGAAAAAATCAAAATTTTATCTTTTTTAGTCCCAAAAGTGAAAAAAATCAAATTACAATTGTTTGCTTCAAAAAAGTGACAAACTCCCATTTTGAATGGGGACTTGAAAAAAAAAAATCAACTTTTTTCATCCAAAAAGTAAAAAAATCCAAATTTCATCTTTTTTAGTCCCAAAGGTGAAAAAAATCAAATTTTAATTTTTTTCTTCAAAAAAGTGGCAAAGTCTCATTCTGAGTGGGCACTTGGAAAAATTTCAACTTTTATCGTCCAAAAAAGGAAAACTTCGAAATTTAATTTTCTTCTTTAAAAAAGTGACAAATTCCCATTCTGACAAAGGACTTGGAATCACTTTTGACTTTATTCAAAAGTTGAATTTTTTGCAAAGTCCCATCTCATTCTGAGATGGAACTTAGAAAATAATTCAACTTTTGTTTAAGTTGACATGTGTGCCGCTTCCCATGTCAGAACGGGACATTTTGACTTATTGCATGGAAAGATAAACCTTTTTGATCCAAATAGTGAAAAAGTGCAAATTCATAGTTTTCATCAAAAATGTGACAAAGTCCCATTCTGAGTGGGCACATAGAAAGAATTTCAACTTTTTTCAGACAAAAAATGAAAAAAACAAAATTTTATTTTTTTAGTCCCAAAAGTGAAAAAAAATCAAATTACAATTTTTTACTTCAAAACAGTGACAAACTTCCATTCTGAATGGGGACTTAGAAAAAATTTCAACTTTTTTCATCGAAAAAGAGAAAAAATCCAAATTTTATCTTTTTTGGTCCCAAAAGTGAAAAAAATCAAATTTCATTTTTTGCTTCAAAAAAGTGGCAAAGTCCCATTCTGAGTGGGCACTTTGAAAAAATTTCAACTTTTTTCATCCAAAAAATGAAAAAAATCAAAATTTTATCTTTTTTAGTCCCAAAAGTGAAAAAAATCATATCACAATTTTTTTCTTCAAAAAAGTGACAAACTCTCATTTTGAATGGGGACTTAGAAAAAAAATCAACTTTTTTCATCCAAAAAGTGAAAAAAATCTAAATTTCATCTTTTTTAGTCCCAAAGGTGAAAAAATCAAGTTGTAATTTTTTTCTTCAAAAAAGTGGCAAAGTCTCATTCTGAGTGGGCACTTGTTAAAATTTCAACTTTTATCGTCCAAAAAGGGAAATCTTTGAAATTTAATTTTCTTCTTCAAAGAAGTGACAAATTCCCATTCTGACAAGGGACTTGGAAGCACTTTTGACTTTATTCAAAAGTTGAATTTTTTGCTAAGTCCCATCTCATTCTGAGATCGAACTTAGAAAATAATTAAACTTTTGTTTAAGTTGACATGTGTGCCGCTTCCCATGTCAGAAAGGGACATTTTGACTTATTGCATGGAAAGATAAACTTTTTTGATCCAAATAGTGAAAAAGTGCACATTCATAGTTTTCATCACAAAAGTGACAAAGTCCCATTCTGAGTGGGCACTTCGAAAGAATTTCAACTTTTTTCAGACAAAAATTGAAAAAATCCAAATTTCATCTTTTTTAGTCCCAAAAGTGAAGAAATCAAATTTTTATTTTTTTCTTCAAAAAGTGGCAAAGTCCCATTCTGAGTGGGCACTTAGAAAAAATTTCAACTTTTTTCATCCAAAAAATGAACAAATCAAAATTTTATCTTTTTTAGTCCCAAAAGTGAAAAAAATCAAATTATAATTTTTTTCTTCAAAAAAGTGACAAACTCTCATTTTGAATGGGGACTTAGAAAAAAAATCAACTTTTTTCATCCAAAAAGTGAAAAAAATCTAATTTCATCTTTTTTAGTCCCAAAGGTGAAAAAATCAAGTTGTAATTTTTTTCTTCAAAAAAGTGGCAAAGTCTCATTCTGAGTGGGCACTTGGAAAAATTTCAACTTTTATCATCCAAAAAGTGTAAACTTCAAAATTTTATTTTCTTATTCAAAGAAGTGACAAATTCCCATTCTGACATGGGAGTTTTAAGCACTTTTGACTTTATTCAAAAGTTGAATTTTTTTCTAAGTCCAATCTCATTCTGAGATGGAACTTAGAATATAATTCAACTTTTGTCTAAGTTGACATGTGTGCCACTTCCCATGTCAGAAAGGGACATTTTGACTTATTGCATGGAAAGATAAACTTTTTTGATCCAAATAGTGAAAAAGTGCAAATTCATAGTTTTCATCAAAAAAGTGACAAAGTCCCATTCTGAGGAGGCACTTAGAAAGAATTTCAACTTTTTTCATCCAAAAAGTGAAAAAATCTAAATTCTATTTTTTTCTTCAAAAAAGTCACAAAGTCCCATTCTGAATGGGGACTTAGAAAAAAAATCAACTTTTTTCATCCAAAAAGTGAAAAAAATCAAATTTCATCTTTTTTAGTCCCAAAGGTGAAAAAATCAAGTTGTAATTTTTTTCTTCAAAAAAGTGGCAAAGTCTCATTCTGAGTGGGCACTTGGAAAAATTTCAACTTTTATCATCCAAAAAGTGTAAACTTCAAAATTTAATTTTCTTCTTCAAAGAAGTGACAAATTCCCATTCTGACAAGGGACTTGGAAGCACTTTTGAATTTTTTCACAAGTTGAATTTTTTTCTAAGTCACATCTCATTCTGAGATGGGACTTAGAAAATAATTCAACTTTTGTCTAAGTTGACATGTGTGCCTCTTCCCATGTCAGAATGGGAAATTTTGACTTATTGGATGGAAAGATAAACTTTTTTGATCCAAATAGTGAAAAAGTGCAAATTCATAGTTTTCGTCAAAAAAGTGACAAAGTCCCATTCTGAGTGGGCACTTAGAAAAAATTTCAACTTTTTTCATCCAAAAAGTGAAAAAAATCAAAATTTAATCTTTTTTAGTTCCAAAAGTGAAAAATTCATATTTTAATTTTTTTCTTCAAAAAAGTGACAAAGTCCCATTGTGAGTGGGCACTTGGAAAAAATTTCAACTTTTTTCATCAAAAAAATGAAAAAATCAAAATTTTATCTTTTTTAGTCCCAAAAGTGAAAAAAATCAAATTACAATTGTTTGCTTCAAAAAAGTGACAAACTCCCATTTTGAATGGGGACTTGGAAAAAAAAAATCAACTTTTTTCATCCAAAAAGAGAAAAAATCCAAATTTCATCTTTTTTAGTCCCAAAGGTGAAAAAAATCAAATTTTAATTTTTTTCTTCAAAAAAGTGACAAAGTCCCATTGTGAGTGGGCACTTGGAAAAATTTCAACTTTTATCGTCCAAAAAAGGAAAACTTCGAAATTTTATTTTCTTCTTTAAAAAAGTGACAAATTCCCATTCTGACAAGGGACTTGGAATCACTTTTGACTTTATTCAAAAGTTGAATTTTTTGCAAAGTCCCATCTCATTCTGAGATGGAACTTAGAAAATAATTCAACTTTTGTTTAAGTTGACATGTGTGCCGCTTCCCATGTCAGAACGGGACATTTTGACTTATTGCATGGAAAGATAAACCTTTTTGATCCAAATAGTGAAAAAGTGCAAATTCATAGTTTTCATCAAAAAAGTGACAAAGTCCCATTCTGAGTGGGCACATAGAAAGAATTTCAACTTTTTTCAGACAAAAAATGAAAAAATCAAAATTTTATTTTTTTAGTCCCAAAAGTGAAAAAAAAACAAATTACAATTTTTTACTTCAAAACAGTGACAAACTTCCATTCTGAATGGGGACTTAGAAAAAATTTCAACTTTTTTCATCGAAAAAGAGAAAAAATCCAAATTTTATCTTTTTTGGTCCCAAAAGTGAAAAAAATAAAATTTCATTTTTTGCTTCAAAAAAGTGGCAAAGTCCCATTCTGAGTGGGCACTTTGAAAAAATTTCAAGTTTTTTCATCCAAAAAATGAAAAAAATCAAAATTTTATCTTTTTTAGTCCCAAAAGTGAAAAAAATCATATTACAATTTTTTTCTTCAAAAAAGTTTCAAACTCTCATTTTGAATGGGGACTTAGAAAAAAAATCAACTTTTTTCATCCAAAAAGTGAAAAAAATAAAAATTTCATCTTTTTTAGTCCCAAAGGTGAAAAAATCAAGTTGTAATTTTTTTCTTCAAAAAAGTGGCAAAGTCTCATTCTGAGTGGGCACTTGTTAAAATTTCAACTTTTATCGTCCAAAAAGGGAAATCTTTGAAATTTAATTTTCTTCTTCAAAGAAGTGACAAATTCCCATTCTGACAAGGGACTTGGAAGCACTTTTGACTTTATTCAAAAGTTGAATTTTTTTCTAAGTCCCATCTCATTCTGAGATGGAACTTGGAAAATAATTCAACTTTTGTCTAAGTTGACATGTGTGCCGCTTCCCATGTCAGAACGGGACATTTTGACTTATTGCATGGAAAGATAAACTTTTTTGATCCAAATAGTGAAA
Source organism: Pleurodeles waltl (assembly GCF_031143425.1). NCBI lineage: Eukaryota > Metazoa > Chordata > Amphibia > Caudata > Salamandridae > Pleurodeles > Pleurodeles waltl. The sequence continues at coordinate 34,078 of NW_027150267.1, forward strand.
AATTGCAAATTCATAGTTTTCATCAAAAAAGTGACAAAGTCCCATTCTGAGTGGGCACTTAGAAAGAATTTCAACTTTTTTCAGACAAAAAGTGAAAAAATCAAAATTTCATCCTTTTTAGTCCCAAAAGTGAAGAAATCAAATTTTTATTTTTTTCTTCAAAAAGTCGCAAAGTCCCATTCTGAGTGGGCACTTAGAAAAAATTTCAACTTTTTTCATCCAAAAAATGAAAAAATCTAAATGTTATCTTTTTTAGTCCCAAAAGTGAAAAAAATCAAATTACAATTTTTTACTTCAAAAAAGTGACAAACTCCCATTTTGAATGGGGACTTGGAAAAAATATCATTTTTTTTCATCCAAAAAGTGAAAAAATCAAATTTTAATTTATTTCTTCAAAAAAGTGGCAAAGTCCCATTCTGAGTGGGCACTTGGAAAAATTTCAACTTTTATCATCCAAAAAGGGTAAACTTCAAAATTAAATTTTCTTCTTCAAAGAAGTGACAAATTCCCATTCTGACATGGGAGTTTTAAGCACTTTTGACTTTATTTAAAAGTTGAATTTTTTTCTAAGTCCCATCTCATTCTGAGATGGAACTTAGAATAAAATTCAACTTTTGACTAAGTTGACATGTGTGCCGCTTCCCATGTCAGAACGGGACATTTTGACTTATTGCATGGAAAGATAAACTTTTTTGATCCAAATAGTGAAAAAGTGCAAATTCATAGTTTTCATCAAAAAAGTGACAAAGTCCCATTCTGAGTGGGCACTTAGAAAGAATTTCAACTTTTTTCATCCAAAAAGTGAAAAAATCTAAATTCAATTTTTTTCTTCAAAAAAGTCACAAAGTCCCATTCTAAATGGGGATTTGGAAAACATGTCAACTTTTATCGTCCAAAAAGGGAAAACTTCCAAATTTAATTTTCTTCTTCAAAGAAGGGACAAATTCCCATTCTGACAAGGGACTTGGAAGCACTTTTGAATTTTTTCACAAGTTGAATTTTTTTCTAAGTCACATCTCATTCTGAGATGGGACTTAGAAAATAATTCAACTTTTGTCTAAGTTGACATGTGTGCCTCTTCCCATGTCAGAATGGGAAATTTTGACTTATTGGATGGAAAGATAAACTTTTTTGATCCAAATAGTGAAAAAGTGCAAATTCATAGTTTTCGTCAAAAAAGTGACAAAGTCCCATTCTGAGTGGGCACTTAGAAAAAATTTCAACTTTTTTCATCCAAAAAGTGAAAAAAATCCAAATGTAATCTTTTTTAGTTCCAAAAGTGAAGAAATCAAATTTTAATTTTTTTCTTCAAAAAAGTGGCAAAGTCCCATTCTGAGTGGGCACTTAGAAAGAATTTCAACTTTTTTCAGACAAAAAGTGAAAAAAATCCAAATTTAATCTTTTTTAGTTCCAAAAGTGAAGAAATCAAATTTTAATTTTTTTCTTCAAAAAAGTGACAAAGTCCCATTGTGAGTGGGCACTTGGAAAAAATTTCAACTTTTTTCATCCAAAAAATGAAAAAATCAAAATTTTATCTTTTTTAGTCCCAAAAGTGAAAAAAATCAAATTACAATTGTTTGCTTCAAAAAAGTGACAAACTCCCATTTTGAATGGGGACTTGGAAAAAAAAAATCAACTTTTTTCATCCAAAAAGTAAAAAAATCCAAATTTCATCTTTTTTAGTCCCAAAGGTGAAAAAAATCAAATTTTAATTTTTTTCTTCAAAAAAGTGGCAAAGTCTCATTCTGAGTGGGCACTTGGAAAAATTTCAACTTTTATCGTCCAAAAAAGGAAAACTTCGAAATTTAATTTTCTTCTTTAAAAAAGTGACAAATTCCCATTCTGACAAGGGACTTGGAATCACTTTTGACTTTATTCAAAAGTTGAATTTTTTGCAAAGTCCCATCTCATTCTGAGATGGAACTTAGAAAATAATTCAACTTTTGTTTAAGTTGACATGTGTGCCGCTTCCCATGTCAGAACGGGACATTTTGACTTATTGCATGGAAAGATAAACCTTTTTGATCCAAATAGTGAAAAAGTGCAAATTCATAGTTTTCATCAAAAATGTGACAAAGTCCCATTCTGAGTGGGCACATAGAAAGAATTTCAACTTTTTTCAGACAAAAAATGAAAAAAACAAAATTTTATTTTTTTAGTCCCAAAAGTGAAAAAAAATCAAATTACAATTTTTTACTTCAAAACAGTGACAAACTTCCATTCTGAATGGGGACTTAGAAAAAATTTCAACTTTTTTCATCGAAAAAGAGAAAAAATCCAAATTTTATCTTTTTTGGTCCCAAAAGTGAAAAAAATCAAATTTCATTTTTTGCTTCAAAAAAGTGGCAAAGTCCCATTCTGAGTGGGCACTTTGAAAAAATTTCAACTTTTTTCATCCAAAAAATGAAAAAAATCAAAATTTTATCTTTTTTAGTCCCAAAAGTGAAAAAAATCATATCACAATTTTTTTCTTCAAAAAAGTGACAAACTCTCATTTTGAATGGGGACTTAGAAAAAAAATCAACTTTTTTCATCCAAAAAGTGAAAAAAATCTAAATTTCATCTTTTTTAGTCCCAAAGGTGAAAAAATCAAGTTGTAATTTTTTTCTTCAAAAAAGTGGCAAAGTCTCATTCTGAGTGGGCACTTGTTAAAATTTCAACTTTTATCGTCCAAAAAGGGAAATCTTTGAAATTTAATTTTCTTCTTCAAAGAAGTGACAAATTCCCATTCTGACAAGGGACTTGGAAGCACTTTTGACTTTATTCAAAAGTTGAATTTTTTGCTAAGTCCCATCTCATTCTGAGATCGAACTTAGAAAATAATTAAACTTTTGTTTAAGTTGACATGTGTGCCGCTTCCCATGTCAGAAAGGGACATTTTGACTTATTGCATGGAAAGATAAACTTTTTTGATCCAAATAGTGAAAAAGTGCACATTCATAGTTTTCATCACAAAAGTGACAAAGTCCCATTCTGAGTGGGCACTTCGAAAGAATTTCAACTTTTTTCAGACAAAAATTGAAAAAATCCAAATTTCATCTTTTTTAGTCCCAAAAGTGAAGAAATCAAATTTTTATTTTTTTCTTCAAAAAGTGGCAAAGTCCCATTCTGAGTGGGCACTTAGAAAAAATTTCAACTTTTTTCATCCAAAAAATGAACAAATCAAAATTTTATCTTTTTTAGTCCCAAAAGTGAAAAAAATCAAATTATAATTTTTTTCTTCAAAAAAGTGACAAACTCTCATTTTGAATGGGGACTTAGAAAAAAAATCAACTTTTTTCATCCAAAAAGTGAAAAAAATCTAATTTCATCTTTTTTAGTCCCAAAGGTGAAAAAATCAAGTTGTAATTTTTTTCTTCAAAAAAGTGGCAAAGTCTCATTCTGAGTGGGCACTTGGAAAAATTTCAACTTTTATCATCCAAAAAGTGTAAACTTCAAAATTTTATTTTCTTATTCAAAGAAGTGACAAATTCCCATTCTGACATGGGAGTTTTAAGCACTTTTGACTTTATTCAAAAGTTGAATTTTTTTCTAAGTCCAATCTCATTCTGAGATGGAACTTAGAATATAATTCAACTTTTGTCTAAGTTGACATGTGTGCCACTTCCCATGTCAGAAAGGGACATTTTGACTTATTGCATGGAAAGATAAACTTTTTTGATCCAAATAGTGAAAAAGTGCAAATTCATAGTTTTCATCAAAAAAGTGACAAAGTCCCATTCTGAGGAGGCACTTAGAAAGAATTTCAACTTTTTTCATCCAAAAAGTGAAAAAATCTAAATTCTATTTTTTTCTTCAAAAAAGTCACAAAGTCCCATTCTGAATGGGGACTTAGAAAAAAAATCAACTTTTTTCATCCAAAAAGTGAAAAAAATCAAATTTCATCTTTTTTAGTCCCAAAGGTGAAAAAATCAAGTTGTAATTTTTTTCTTCAAAAAAGTGGCAAAGTCTCATTCTGAGTGGGCACTTGGAAAAATTTCAACTTTTATCATCCAAAAAGTGTAAACTTCAAAATTTAATTTTCTTCTTCAAAGAAGTGACAAATTCCCATTCTGACAAGGGACTTGGAAGCACTTTTGAATTTTTTCACAAGTTGAATTTTTTTCTAAGTCACATCTCATTCTGAGATGGGACTTAGAAAATAATTCAACTTTTGTCTAAGTTGACATGTGTGCCTCTTCCCATGTCAGAATGGGAAATTTTGACTTATTGGATGGAAAGATAAACTTTTTTGATCCAAATAGTGAAAAAGTGCAAATTCATAGTTTTCGTCAAAAAAGTGACAAAGTCCCATTCTGAGTGGGCACTTAGAAAAAATTTCAACTTTTTTCATCCAAAAAGTGAAAAAAATCAAAATTTAATCTTTTTTAGTTCCAAAAGTGAAAAAATCATATTTTAATTTTTTTCTTCAAAAAAGTGACAAAGTCCCATTGTGAGTGGGCACTTGGAAAAAATTTCAACTTTTTTCATCAAAAAAATGAAAAAATCAAAATTTTATCTTTTTTAGTCCCAAAAGTGAAAAAAATCAAATTACAATTGTTTGCTTCAAAAAAGTGACAAACTCCCATTTTGAATGGGGACTTGGAAAAAAAAAATCAACTTTTTTCATCCAAAAAGAGAAAAAATCCAAATTTCATCTTTTTTAGTCCCAAAGGTGAAAAAAATCAAATTTTAATTTTTTTCTTCAAAAAAGTGACAAAGTCCCATTGTGAGTGGGCACTTGGAAAAATTTCAACTTTTATCGTCCAAAAAAGGAAAACTTCGAAATTTTATTTTCTTCTTTAAAAAAGTGACAAATTCCCATTCTGACAAGGGACTTGGAATCACTTTTGACTTTATTCAAAAGTTGAATTTTTTGCAAAGTCCCATCTCATTCTGAGATGGAACTTAGAAAATAATTCAACTTTTGTTTAAGTTGACATGTGTGCCGCTTCCCATGTCAGAACGGGACATTTTGACTTATTGCATGGAAAGATAAACCTTTTTGATCCAAATAGTGAAAAAGTGCAAATTCATAGTTTTCATCAAAAAAGTGACAAAGTCCCATTCTGAGTGGGCACATAGAAAGAATTTCAACTTTTTTCAGACAAAAAATGAAAAAAACAAAATTTTATTTTTTTAGTCCCAAAAGTGAAAAAAAATCAAATTACAATTTTTTACTTCAAAACAGTGACAAACTTCCATTCTGAATGGGGACTTAGAAAAAAATTCAACTTTTTTCATCGAAAAAGAGAAAAAATCAAAATTTTATCTTTTTTGGTCCCAAAAGTGAAAAAAATCAAATTTCATTTTTTGCTTCAAAAAAGTGGCAAAGTCCCATTCTGAGTGGGCACTTTGAAAAAATTTCAACTTTTTTCATCCAAAAAATGAAAAAAATCAAAATTTTATCTTTTTTAGTCCCAAAAGTGAAAAAAATCATATCACAATTTTTTTCTTCAAAAAAGTGACAAACTCTCATTTTGAATGGGGACTTAGAAAAAAAATCAACTTTTTTCATCCAAAAAGTGAAAAAAATCAAAATTTCATCTTTTTTAGTCCCAAAGGTGAAAAAATCAAGTTGTAATTTTTTTCTTCAAAAAAGTGGCAAAGTCTCATTCTGAGTGGGCACTTGTTAAAATTTCAACTTTTATCGTCCAAAAAGGGAAATCTTTGAAATTTAATTTTCTTCTTCAAAGAAGTGACAAATTCCCATTCTGACAAGGGACTTGGAAGCACTTTTGACTTTATTCAAAAGTTGAATTTTTTGCTAAGTCCCATCTCATTCTGAGATCGAACTTAGAAAATAATTAAACTTTTGTTTAAGTTGACATGTGTGCCGCTTCCCATGTCAGAAAGGGACATTTTGACTTATTGCATGGAAAGATAAACTTTTTTGATCCAAATAGTGAAAAAGTGCACATTCATAGTTTTCATCACAAAAGTGACAAAGTCCCATTCTGAGTGGGCACTTCGAAAGAATTTCAACTTTTTTCAGACAAAAATTGAAAAAATCCAAATTTCATCTTTTTTAGTCCCAAAAGTGAAGAAATCAAATTTTTATTTTTTTCTTCAAAAAGTGGCAAAGTCCCATTCTGAGTGGGCACTTAGAAAAAATTTCAACTTTTTTCATCCAAAAAATGAACAAATCAAAATTTTATCTTTTTTAGTCCCAAAAGTGAAAAAAATCAAATTATAATTTTTTTCTTCAAAAAAGTGACAAACTCTCATTTTGAATGGGGACTTAGAAAAAAAATCAACTTTTTTCATCCAAAAAAGTGAAAAAAAATCTAATTTCATCTTTTTTAGTCCCAAAGGTGAAAAAATCAAGTTGTAATTTTTTTCTTCAAAAAAGTGGCAAAGTCTCATTCTGAGTGGGCACTTGGAAAAATTTCAACTTTTATCATCCAAAAAGTGTAAACTTCAAAAATTTATTTTCTTATTCAAAGAAGTGACAAATTCCCATTCTGACATGGGAGTTTTAAGCACTTTTGACTTTATTCAAAAGTTGAATTTTTTTCTAAGTCCAATCTCATTCTGAGATGGAACTTAGAATATAATTCAACTTTTGTCTAAGTTGACATGTGTGCCACTTCCCATGTCAGAAAGGGACATTTTGACTTATTGCATGGAAAGATAAACTTTTTTGATCCAAATAGTGAAAAAGTGCAAATTCATAGTTTTCATCAAAAAAGTGACAAAGTCCCATTCTGAGGAGGCACTTAGAAAGAATTTCAACTTTTTTCATCCAAAAAGTGAAAAAATCTAAATTCTATTTTTTTCTTCAAAAAAGTCACAAAGTCCCATTCTGAATGGGGACTTAGAAAAAAAAATCAACTTTTTTCATCCAAAAAGTGAAAAAAATCAAATTTCATCTTTTTTAGTCCCAAAGGTGAAAAAATCAAGTTGTAATTTTTTTCTTCAAAAAAGTGGCAAAGTCTCATTCTGAGTGGGCACTTGGAAAAAATTTCAACTTTTATCATCCAAAAAGTGTAAACTTCAAAATTTAATTTTTCTTCTTCAAAGAAGTGACAAATTCCCATTCTGACAAGGGACTTGGAAGCACTTTTGAATTTTTTTCACAAGTTGAATTTTTTTCTAAGTCACATCTCATTCTGAGATGGGACTTAGAAAATAATTCAACTTTTGTCTAAGTTGACATGTGTGCCTCTTCCCATGTCAGAATGGGAAATTTTGACTTATTGGATGGAAAGATTAACTTTTTTTGATCCAAATAGTGAAAAAGTGCAAATTCATAGTTTTCGTCAAAAAAGTGACAAAGTCCCATTCTGAGTGGGCACTTAGAAAAAATTTCAACTTTTTTCATCCAAAAAGTGAAAAAAATCAAGATTTAATCTTTTTTAGTTCCAAAAGTGAAAAAATCATATTTTAATTTTTTTCTTCAAAAAAGTGACAAAGTCCCATTGTGAGTGGGCACTTGGAAAAAATTTCAACTTTTTTCATCCAAAAAATGAAAAAAATCAAAATTTTATCTTTTTTAGTCCCAAAAGTGAAAAAAATCAAATTACAATTGTTTGCTTCAAAAAAGTGACAAACTCCCATTTTGAATGGGGACTTGGAAAAAAAAAAAATCAACTTTTTTCATCCAAAAAGAGAAAAAATCCAAATTTCATCTTTTTTAGTCCCAAAGGTGAAAAAAATCAAATTTTAATTTTTGTCTTCAAAAAAGTGGCAAAGTCTCATTCTGAGTGGGCACTTGGAAAAATTTCAACTTTTATCGTCCAAAAAAGGAAAACTTCGAAATTTAATGTTCTTCTTTAAAAAAGTGACAAATTCCCATTCTGACAAGGGACTTGGAATCACTTTTGACTTTATTCAAAAGTTGAATTTTTTGCTAAGTCCCATCTCATTCTGAGATGGAACTTAGAAAATAATTCAACTTTTGTTTAAGTTGACATGTGTGCCGCTTCCCATGTCAGAACGGGACATTTTGACTTATTGCATGGAAAGATAAACCTTTTTGATCCAAATAGTGAAAAAGTGCAAATTCATAGTTTTCTTCAAAAAAGTGACAAAGTCCCATTCTGAGTGGGCACTTAGAAAAAATGTCTACTTTTTTTCATCCAAAATGTGAAAAAATCCAAAGTTCATCTTTGTTAGTCCCGAAAGTGAAAAAAAATCAAATTACAATTTTTTACTTCAAAACAGTGACAAACTTCCATTCTGAATGGGGACTTAGAAAAAATTTCAACTTTTTTCATCGAAAAAGAGAAAAAAATCCAAATTTTATCTTTTTTGGTCCCAAAAGTGAAAAAAATAAAATTTCATTTTTTGCTTCAAAAAAGTGGCAAAGTCACATTCTGAGTGGGCACTTTGAAAAAATTTCAAGTTTTTTCATCCAAAAAATGAAAAAAATCAAAATTTTATCTTTTTTAGTCCCAAAAGTGAAAAAAATCATATTACAATTTTTTTCTTCAAAAAAGTGACAAACTCTCATTTTGAATGGGGACTTAGAAAAAAAATCAACTTTTTTCATCCAAAAAGTGAAAAAAATCAAAATTTCATCTTTTTTAGTCCCAAATGTGAAAAAAATCAAAATACAATTTTTTTCTTCAAAAAAGTGACAAACTCTCATTTTGAATGGGGACTTAGAAAAAAAAATCAACTTTTTTCATCCAAAAAGTGGAAAAAAAAAAAATTTCATCTTTTTTAGTCCCAAAGGTGAAAAAATCAAGTTGTAATTTTTTTCTTCAAAAAAGTGGCAAAGTCTCATTCTGAGTGGGCACTTGTTAAAATTTCAACTTTTATCGTCCAAAAAAGGGAAATCTTTGAAATTTAATTTTCTTCTTCAAAGAAGTGACAAATTCCCATTCTGACAAGGGACTTGGAAGCACTTTTGACTTTATTCAAAAGTTGAATTTTTTTCTAAGTCCAATCTCATTCTGAGATGGAACTTGGAAAATAATTCAACTTTTGTCTAAGTTGACATGTGTGCCGCTTCCCATGTCAGAACGGGACATTTTGACTTATTGCATGGAAAGATAAACTTTTTTGATCCAAATAGTGAAAAATTGCAAATTCATAGTTTTCATCAAAAAAGTGACAAAGCCCCATTCTGAGTGGGCACTTAAAAGAATTTCAACTTTTTTCAGACAAAAAGTGAAAAAATCAAAATTTCATCCTTTTTAGTCCCAAAAGTGAAGAAATCAAATTTTTATTTTTTTCTTCAAAAAGTCGCAAAGTCCCATTCTGAGTGGGCACTTAGAAAAAATTTCAACTTTTTTCATCCAAAAAATGAAAAAAATCAAAATGTTATCTTTTTTAGTCCCAAAAGTGAAAAAAATCAAATTACAATTTTTTACTTCAAAAAAGTGACAAACTCCCATTCTGAGTGGGCACTTGAAAAAATTTCAACTTTTATCATCCAAAAAGTGTAAACTTCAAAATTTAATTTTCTTCTTCAAAGAAGTGACAAATTCCCATTCTGACATGGGAGTTTTTAAGCACTTTTGACTTTATTCAAAAGTTGAATTTTTTTCTAAGTCCCATCTCATTCTGAGATGGAACTTAGAATATAATTCAACTTTTGTCTAAGTTGACATGTGTGCCACTTCCCATGTCAGAACGGGACATTTTGACTTATTGCATGGAAAGATAAACTTTTTTGATCCAAATAGTGAAAAAGTGCAAATTCATAGTTTTCATCAAAAAAGTCACAAAGTCCCATTCTGAATGGGGACTTGGAAAAAATGTCCAACTTTTATCGTCCAAAAAGGTAAAACTTCCAAATTTAATTTTCTTCTTCAAAGAAGGGACAAATTCCCTTCTGACAAGGGACTTGGAAGCACTTTTAAATTTTTTCACAAGTTGAATTTTTTTCTAAGTCCCATCTCATTCTGAGATGGGACTTAGAAAATAATTCAACTTTTGTCTAAGTTGACATGTGTGCCGCTTTCCATGTCAGAACGGGACATTTTGACTTATTGGATGGAAAGATAAACGTTTTTTGATCCAAAGAGTGAAAAAGTGCAAATTCATAGTTTTTGTAAAAAAAAGTGACAAAGTCCCCATTTTGAGTGGGCACTTAGAAAAAATTTCAACTTTTTTCATCCAAAAAGTGAAAAAAAATCCAAATTGAATCTTTTTTTAGTCCCAAAAGTGAAGAAATCAAATTTTAATTTTTTTCATCAAAAAAGTTACAAAGTACCATTCTGAGTGGTACTTCGAAAAAATTTCAACTTTTTTCATCCAAAAAATGAAAAAATCAAAATTTTGTCTTTTTTAGTCCCAAAAGTGAAAAATATCAAAATACAATTTTTTTCTTCAATAAAGTGACAAACTCTCATTTTGAATGGGGACTTAGAAAAAAAATCAACTTTTTTCATCCAAAAAGTGAAAAAAATCAAAATTTCATCTTTTTTAGTCCCAAAGGTGAAAAAAATCAAAATAAAATTTTTTTCTTCAAAAAAGTGACAAACTCTCATTTTGAATGGGGACTTAGAAAAAAAATCAACTTTTTTCATCCAAAAAGTGAAAAAAAAACAAAATTTCATCTTTTTTAGTCCCAAAGGTGAAAAAATCAAGTTGTAATTTTTTTCTTCAAAAAAGTGGCAAAGTCTCATTCTGAGTGGGCACGTGGAAAAATTTCAACTTTTATCGTCCAAAAAGGGAAAACTTTGAAATTTAATTTTCTTCATTCTGACAAGGGACTTGGAAGCACTTTTGACTTTATTCAAAAGTTGAATTTTTTTCTAAGTCTCATCTCATTCTGAGATGGAACTTAGAAAATAATTCAACTTTTGTCTAAGTTGACATGTGTGCCGCTTCCCATGTCAGAACGGGACATTTTGACTTATTGCATGGAAAGATAAACCTTTTTGATCCAAATAGTGAAAAAGTGCAAATTCATAGTTTTCATCAAAAAAGTGACAAAGTCCCATTCTGAGTGGGCACTTAGAAAGAATTTCAACTTTTTTCAGATAAAAAGTGAAAAAATCCAAATTTCATCCTTTTTAGTCCCAAAAGTGAAGAAATCAAATTTTTATTTTTTTCTTCAAAAAGTGGAAAAGTCCCATTCTGAGTGGGCACTTGGAAAAATTTCAACTTTTATCGTCCAAAAAAGGAAAACTTCGAAATTTAATTTTCTTCTTTAAAAAAGTGACAAATTCCCATTCTGACAAGGGACTTGGAATCACTTTTGACTTTATTCAAAAGATGAATTTTTTGCTAAGTCCCATCTCATTCTGAGATGGAACTTAGAAAATAATTCAACTTTTGTTTAAGTTGACATGTGTGCCGCTTCCCATGTCAGAACGGGACATTTTGACTTATTGCATGGAAAGATAAACCTTTTTGATCCAAATAGTGAAAAAGTGCAAATTCATAGTTTTCTTCAAAAAAGTGACAAAGTCCCATTCTGAGTGGGCACTTAGAAAAAATGTCTACTTTTTTCATCCAAAATGTGAAAAAATCCAAAGTTCATCTTTGTTAGTCCCGAAAGTGAAAAAAAATCAAATTACAATTTTTTACTTCAAAACAGTGACAAACTTCCATTCTGAATGGGGACTTAGAAAAAATTTCAACTTTTTTCATCGAAAAAGAGAAAAAATCCAAATTTTATCTTTTTTGGTCCCAAAAGTGAAAAAATAAAATTTCATTTTTTGCTTCAAAAAAGTGGCAAAGTCACATTCTGAGTGGGCACTTTGAAAAAATTTCAAGTTTTTTCATCCAAAAAATGAAAAAAATCAAAATTTCATCTTTTTTAGTCCCAAAAGTGAAAAAAATCATATTACAATTTTTTTTCTTCAAAAAGTGACAAACTCTCATTTTGAATGGGGACTTAGAAAAAAAATCAACTTTTTTCATCCAAAAAGTGAAAAAAATCAAAATTTCATCTTTTTTAGTCCCAAATGTGAAAAAAATCAAAATACAATTTTTTTCTTCAAAAAAGTGACAAACTCTCATTTTGAATGGGGACTTAGAAAAAAAATCAACTTTTTTCATCCAAAAAGTGAAAAAAAAAAACAAAATTTCATCTTTTTTAGTCCCAAAGGTGAAAAAATCAAGTTGTAATTTTTTTCTTCAAAAAAGTGGCAAAGTCTCATTCTGAGTGGGCACTTGTTAAAATTTCAACTTTTATCGTCCAAAAAGGGAAATCTTTGAAATTTAATTTTCTTCTTCAAAGAAGTGACAAATTCCCATTCTGACAAGGGACTTGGAAGCACTTTTGACTTTATTCAAAAGTTGAATTTTTTTCTAAGTCCAATCTCATTCTGAGATGGAACTTGGAAAATAATTCAACTTTTGTCTAAGTTGACATGTGTGCCGCTTCCCATGTCAGAACGGGACATTTTGACTTATTGCATGGAAAGATAAACTTTTTTGATCCAAATAGTGAAAAATTGCAAATTCATAGTTTTCATCAAAAAAGTGACAAAGCCCCATTCTGAGTGGGCACTTAAAAGAATTTCAACTTTTTTCAGACAAAAAGTGAAAAAATCAAAATTTCATCCTTTTTAGTCCCAAAAGTGAAGAAATCAAATTTTTATTTTTTTCTTCAAAAAGTCGCAAAGTCCCATTCTGAGTGGGCACTTAGAAAAAATTTCAACTTTTTTCATCCAAAAAATGAAAAAATCAAAATGTTATCTTTTTTAGTCCCAAAAGTGAAAAAAATCAAATTACAATTTTTTACTTCAAAAAAGTGACAAACTCCCATTCTGAGTGGGCACTTGAAAAAATTTCAACTTTTATCATCCAAAAAGTGTAAACTTCAAAATTTAATTTTCTTCTTCAAAGAAGTGACAAATTCCCATTCTGACATGGGAGTTTTAAGCACTTTTGACTTTATTCAAAAGTTGAATTTTTTTCTAAGTCCCATCTCATTCTGAGATGGAACTTAGAATATAATTCAACTTTTGTCTAAGTTGACATGTGTGCCACTTCCCATGTCAGAACGGGACATTTTGACTTATTGCATGGAAAGATAAACTTTTTTGATCCAAATAGTGAAAAAGTGCAAATTCATAGTTTTCATCAAAAAAGTCACAAAGTCCCATTCTGAATGGGGACTTGGAAAAAATGTCAACTTTTATCGTCCAAAAAGGTAAAACTTCCAAATTTAATTTTCTTCTTCAAAGAAGGGACAAATTCCCTTCTGACAAGGGACTTGGAAGCACTTTTAAATTTTTTCACAAGTTGAATTTTTTTCTAAGTCCCATCTCATTCTGAGATGGGACTAAGAAAATAATTCAACTTTTGTCTAAGTTGACATGTGTGCCGCTTTCCATGTCAGAACGGGACATTTTGACTTATTGGATGGAAAGATAAACGTTTTTGATCCAAAGAGTGAAAAAGTGCAAATTCATAGTTTTTGTAAAAAAAAGTGACAAAGTCCCATTTTGAGTGGGCACTTAGAAAAAATTTCAACTTTTTTCATCCAAAAAGTGAAAAAAATCCAAATTGAATCTTTTTTTAGTCCCAAAAGTGAAGAAATCAAATTTTAATTTTTTTCATCAAAAAAGTTACAAAGTACCATTCTGAGTGGTACTTCGAAAAAATTTCAACTTTTTTCATCCAAAACATGAAAAAATCAAAATTTTGTCTTTTTTAGTCCCAAAAGTGAAAAATATCAAAATACAATTTTTTTCTTCAATAAAGTGACAAACTCTCATTTTGAATGGGGACTTAGAAAAAAAATCAACTTTTTTCATCCAAAAAGTGAAAAAAATCAAAATTTCATCTTTTTTAGTCCCAAAGGTGAAAAAAATCAAAATAAAATTTTTTTCTTCAAAAAAGTGACAAACTCTCATTTTGAATGGGGACTTAGAAAAAAAATCAACTTTTTTCATCCAAAAAGTGAAAAAAAACAAAATTTCATCTTTTTTAGTCCCAAAGGTGAAAAAATCAAGTTGTAATTTTTTCTTCAAAAAAGTGGCAAAGTCTCATTCTGAGTGGGCACGTGGAAAAATTTCAACTTTTATCGTCCAAAAAGGGAAAACTTTGAAATTTAATTTTCTTCTTCAAAGAAGTGACAAATTCTCATTCTGACAAGGGACTTGGAAGCACTTTTGACTTTATTCAAAAGTTGAATTTTTTTCTAAGTCTCATCTCATTCTGAGATGGAACTTAGAAAATAATTCAACTTTTGTCTAAGTTGACATGTGTGCCGCTTCCCATGTCAGAACGGGACATTTTGACTTATTGCATGGAAAGATAAACCTTTTTGATCCAAATAGTGAAAAAGTGCAAATTCATAGTTTTCATCAAAAAAGTGACAAAGTCCCATTCTGAGTGGGCACTTAGAAAGAATTTCAACTTTTTTCAGATAAAAAGTGAAAAAATCCAAATTTCATCCTTTTTAGTCCCAAAAGTGAAGAAATCAAATTTTTATTTTTTTCTTCAAAAAGTGGAAAAGTCCCATTCTGAGTGGGCACTTAGAAAAAATTTCAACTTTTTTCATCCAAAAAATGAAAAATCAAAATGTTATCTTTTTTAGTCCCAAAAGTGAAAAAAATCAAATTACAATTTTTTACTTCAAAAAAGCGACAAACTCCCATTTTGAATGGGGACTTGGAAAAAATATCATTTTTTTTCATCCAAAAAGTGAAAAAATCAAATTTTAATTTTTTTCTTCAAAAAAGTGGCAAAGTCCCATTCTGAGTGGGCACTTGGAAAAATTTCAACTTTTATCATCCAAAAAGGGTAAACTTCAAAATTAAATTTTCTTCTTCAAAGAAGTGACAAATTCCCATTCTGACATGGGAGTTTTAAGCACTTTTGACTTTATTTAAAAGATGAATTTTTTTCTAAGTCCCATCTCATTCTGAGATGGAACTTAGAATAAAATTCAACTTTTGACTAAGTTGACATGTGTGCCGCTTCCCATGTCAGAACGGGACATTTTGACTTATTGCATGGAAAGATAAACTTTTTTGATCCAAATAGTGAAAAAGTGCAAATTCATAGTTTTCATCAAAAAAGTGACAAAGTCCCATTCTGAGTGGGCACTTAGAAAGAATTTCAACTTTTTTCATCCAAAAAGTGAAAAAATCTAAATTCAATTTTTTTCTTCAAAAAAGTCACAAAGTCCCATTCTAAATGGGGATTTGGAAAACATGTCAACTTTTATCATCCAAAAAGCGAAAACTTCCAAATTTAATTTTCTTCTTCAAAGAAGGGACAAATTCCCATTCTGACAAGGGACTTGGAAGCACTTTTGAATTTTTTCACAAGTTGAATTTTTTTCTAAGTCACATCTCATTCTGAGATGGGACTTAGAAAATAATTCAACTTTTGTCTAAGTTGACATGTGTGCCTCTTCCCATGTCAGAATGGGAAATTTTGACTTATTGGATGGAAAGATAAACTTTTTTGATCCAAATAGTGAAAAAGTGCAAATTCATAGTTTTCGTCAAAAAAGTGACAAAGTCCCATTCTGAGTGGGCACTTAGAAAAAATTTCAACTTTTTTCATCCAAAAAGTGAAAAAAATCCAAATGTAATCTTTTTTAGTTCCAAAAGTGAAGAAATCAAATTTTAATTTTTTTCTTCAAAAAAGTGGCAAAGTCTCATTCTGAGTGGGCACTTAGAAAGAATTTCAACTTTTTTCATCCAAAAAGTGAAAAAAATCCAAATTTAATATTTTTTCGTTCCAAAAGTGAAGAAATCAAATTTTAATTTTTTTCTTCAAAAAAGTGGCAAAGTCCCATTCTGAGTGGGCACTTAGAAAGAATTTCAACTTTTTTCAGACAAAAAGTGAAAAAATCCAAATTTCATCCTTTTTAGTCCCAAAAGTGAAGAAATCAAATTTTTAGTTTTTTCTTCAAAAAGTGGCAAAGTCCCATTCTGAGTGGGCACTTAGAAAAAATTTCAACTTTTTTCATCCAAAAAGGGAAAACTTCAAAATGTAATTTTCTTCTTTAAAAAAGTGACAAATTCCCATTCTGACAAGGGACTTG
>NW_027150268.1:0-49571 GCF_031143425.1 Pleurodeles waltl
ACTTTGTAAAAAAACACCTCTGTTTTCTGTGAAAAAATGTAATGTGTCCACGTTGTGTTTTGGGCCATTTCCTTTTGTGGGCGCTAGGCCTACCCACACAAGTGAGGTACCATTTTTATCGGGATACTTGGGGGAACGCTGGGTGGAAGGAAATTTGTGCCTCCTCTCAGATTCCAGAACGTTCTGTCACAGAAATGTGAGGAAAATATGTTTTTTTAGCCAAATTTTGAGGTTTGCAAAGGATTCTGGGTAACAGAACTTGGTCAGAGCCCCACAAGTCACCCCATCTTGGATTCCCCTAGGTCTCTAGTTTAAAAAAATGCAGAGCTTTGGTAGGTTCTCTACGTGCCGGCTGAGCTAGAGGCCAAAATCTACACGTAGTCACTTTGCAAAAAACAGCTCTGTTTTCTGTCAAAAAATGTAATGTGTCCACGTTGTGTTTTGGGCCATTTCCTTTCGTGGGCGCTAGGCCTACCCACACAAGTGAGGTACCATTTTTATCGGGATACTTGGGGGAACGCTGGGTGGAAGGAAATTTGTGCCTCCTCTCAGATTCCAGAACGTTCTGTCACAGAAATGTGAGGAAAATATGTTTTTTTAGCCAAATTTTGAGGTTTGCAAAGGATTCTGGGTAACAGAACTTGGTCAGAGCCCCACAAGTCACCCCATCTTGGATTCCCCTAGGTCTCTAGTTTTAAAAAATGCAGAGGTTTGGTAGGTTTCTCTAGGTGCCGGCTGAGCTAGAGGCCAAAATCTACACGTAGGCACTTTGCAAAAAAAAGCTCTGTTTTCTGTCAAAAAATGGGATGTGTCCACGTTGTGTTTTGGGACATTTCCTGTCGCGGGCGCTAGGCCTACCCACACAAGTGAGATTTCCTTTTTATCGGCAGACTTGGGGGAACGCTGGGTGGAAGGAAATTTGTGGCTCCTCTCAGATTCCAGAACTTTCTGTCACCATAATGTGAGGAAAATTTGTTTTTTTTAGCCAAATTTTGAGGTTTGCAAAGGATTCTGGGTAACAGAACCTGGTCAGAGCCCCACAAGTCACCCCATCTTGGATTCCCCTAGGTCTCTAGTTTTCAAAAATTTGCTGGTTTGCAAGGTTTCCTCAAGTGCCGGCTGAGCTAGAGGCCAAAATCCACAGGTAGGCTCTTTGTAAAAAAACACCTCTGTTTTCTGTGAAAAAATGTAATGTGTCCACGTTGTGTTTTGGGCCATTTCCTTTCGTGGGCGCTAGGCCTACCCACACAAGTGAGGTACCATTTTTATCGGGAGACTTGGGGGAACGCTGGGTGGAAGGAAATTTGTGCCTCCTCTCAGATTCCAGAACTTTCTGTCACAGAAATTTGAGGAAAATGTGTTTTCTTAGCCAAATTTTGAGGTTTGCAAAGGATTCTAGGTACAGAACCTGGTCAGAGCCCCACAAGTCACCCCATCTTGGATTCCCCTAGGTCTCTAGTTTTCAAAAATGCACAGGTTTGGTAGGTTTTACTAGGTGCTGGCTGAGCTAGAGGCCAAAATCTACAGGTAGGCACTTTGCAAAAAACAGCTCTGTTTTCTGTCATACAATGGGATGTGTCCACGTTGTGTTTTGGGACATTTCCTGTCGCGGGCGCTATGCCTACCCACGCAAGTGAGGTATCATTTTTATCAGGAGACTTGGGGGAACGCTGGGTGGAAGGAAATTTATGGCTCCTCTCAGATTCCAGAACTTTCTGTCACCATAATGTGAGGAAAATGTGTTTTTTTATCCAAATTATGAGGTTTGCAAAGGATTCTGGGTAACAGAACCTGTTTAGAGCCCCACAAGTCATCCCATCTTGGATTCCCCTAGGTCTCTAGTTTTCAAAAATGCAAAGGTTTGGTAGGTTTCCCTAGGTGCCGGCTGAGCTAGAGGCCAAAATCTACAGGTAGGCACTTTGAAAAAACAGCTCTGTTTTCTGTCATAAAATGGGATGTGTCCACGTTGTGTTTTGGGACATTTCCTGTCGCGGGCGCTATGCCTACCCACACAAGTGAGGTATCATTTTTATCAGGAGACTTGGGAGAACGGTGGGTGGAAGGAAATTTGTGGCTCCTCTCTGATTCCAGAACTATCTGTCACCAAAATTTGAGGAAAATGTGCTTTTTTAGCCAAATTTTGAGGTTTGCAAAGGATTCTGGGTAACAGAACCTGGTCAGAGCCCCACAAGTCACCCCATCTTAGATTCCCCTAGGTCTCTAGTTTTCAAAAATGTGCTGGTTTGCAAGGTTTCCCCAGTTGCCGGCTGAGCTAGAGGCCAAAATCCACAGGTAGGCACTTTGTAAAAAAACACCTCTGTTTTCTGTGAAAAAATGTAATGTGTCCACGTTGTGTTTTGGGCCATTTCCTTTCGTGGGCGCTAGGCCTACCCACACAAGTGAGGTACCATTTTTATCGGGATACTTGGGGGAACGCTGCGTGGAAGGAAATTTGTGCCTCCTCTCAGATTCCAGACCTTTCTGTCATAGAAATGTGAGGAAATTGTGTTTTTTTTAGCCAAATTTTGAGGTTTGCAAAGGATTCTGGGTAACAGAACCTGGTCAGAGCCCCACACGTCACCCCATCTTGGATTCCCCTAGGTCTCTAGTTTTAAAAAATGCAGAGGTTTGGTAGGTTTCCCTAGGTGCCGGCTGAGCTAAAGGCCAAAATCTACACGTAGGCACTTTGCAAAAAACAGCTCTGTTTTCTCTCAAAAAATGGGATGTGTCCATGTTGTGTTTTGGGACATGTCCTGTCGCGGGCGCTAGGCCTACCCACACAAGTGAGATTTCCTTTTTATCGGCAGACTTGGGGGAACGCTGGGTGGAAGGAAATTTGTGGCTCCTCTCAGATTCCAGAACTTTCTGTCACCATAATGTGAGGAAAATGTGTTTTTTTAGCCAAATTTTGAGGTTTGCAAAGGATTCTGGGTAACAGAACCTGGTCAGACCCCCACAAGTCACCCCATCCTGGATTCCCCTAGGTCTCTAGTTTTCAAAAATGCACAGGTTTGGTAGGTTTCCCTAGGTGCCGGCTGAGCTAGAGGCCAAAATCTACAGGTAGGCATTTTCCAAAAAACAGCTCTGTTTTCTCTCAAAAAATGGGATGTGTCCACGTTGTGTTTTGGGACATTTCCTGTCGCGGGCGCTAGGCCTACCCACACAAGTGAGGTACCATTTTTATCGGGATACTTGGGGGAATGCTGGGTGGAAGGAAATTTGTGCCTCCTCTCAGATTCCAGAACTTTCTGTCACCGAAATGTGAGGAAAATGTGTTTTTTTAGCCATATTTTGAGGTTTGCAAAGGATTCTGGGTAACAGAACCTGGTCAGAGCCCCACAAGTCACCCCATCCTGGATTCCCCTAGGTCTCTACTTTTAAAAAATGCAAAGGTTTGGTAGGGTTCCCTAGGTGCCGGCTGAGCTAGAGGCCTAAATCTACAGGTAGGCACTTTGCAAAAAACAGCTCTGTTTTCTGTCAAAAAATGGGATGGGTCTATGTTGTGTTTTGGGACATTTCTTGTCGCGGGCGCTAGGCCTACCCACACAAGTGAGGTACCATTTTTATCTGGAGACTTGGGGGAACGCTGGGTGGACGAAATTTGTGCCTCCTCTCAGATTCCAGAACTTTCTGTCATAGAAATGTGAGGAAAATGTGTTTTTTTAGCCATATTTTGAGGTTTGCAAAGGATTCTGGGTAACAGAACCTTGTCAGAGCCCCACAAGTCACCCCATTTTGGATTCCCCTAGGTCTCTAGTTTTAAAAAATGTGCTGGTTTGCAAGGTTTCCCTAGGTGCCGGCTGAACTAGAGGCCAAAATCCACAGGTAGGCACTTTGTAAAAAAACACCTCTGTTTTCTGTGAAAAAATGTAATGTGTCCACGTTGTGTTTTAGGCCATTTCCTTTCGTGGGCACTAGGCCTACCCACACAAGTGAGGTACCATTTTTATCGGGATACTTGGGGGAATGCTGGGTGGAAGGAAATTTGTGCCTCCTCTCAGATTCCAGAATGTTCTGTCACAGAAATGTGAGGAAAATGTGTTTTTTTAGCCAAATTTTGAGGTTTGCAAAGGATTCTGAGTAACAGAACCTGGTCAGAGCCCCACAAGTCACCCCATCTTGGATTCCCCTAGGTCTCTAGTTTTAAAAAATGCACAGGTTTGGTAGGTTTCCCTAGGTGCCGGCTGAGCTAGAGGCCAAAATCTACAGGTAGGCACTTTGCAAAAAACAGCTCTGTTTTCTGTCATAAAATGGGATGTGTCCACGTTGTGTTTTGGGACATTTTCTGTCGCGGGCGCTATGCCTACCCACGCAAGTGAGGTATCATTTTTATCAGGAGACTTGGGGGAACGCTGGGTGGAAGGAAATTTGTGGCTCCTCTCTGATTCCAGAACTATCTGTCACCAAAATTTGAGGAAAATGTGCTTTTTTAGCCAAATTTTGAGGTTTGCAAAGGATTCTGGGTAACAGAACCTGGTCAGAGCCCCACAAGTCACCCCATCTTCGATTCCCCTAGGTCTCTAGTTTTCAAAAATGTGCTGGTTTGCAAGGTTTCCTCAAGTGCTGACTGAGATAGAGGCCAAAATCCACAGGTAGGCAATTTGTAAAAAAAACAGCTCTGTTTTCTGTTAAAAAATGTAATGTGTCAACGTTGTGTTTTGGGCCATTTCCTTTTGTGGGCACTAGGCCTACCCATGCAAATGAGGTACCATTTTTATCGGTAGACTTTGGGGAACGCTGGGTGGAAGGAAATTTGTGCCTCCTCTCAGATTCCAGAACTTTCTGTCACAGAAATGTGAGGAAAATGTGTTTTTTTAGCCAAATTTTGAGGTTTGCAAAGGATTCTGGGTAACAGAACCTGGTCAGAGCCCCACAAGTCACCTCATCTTGGATTCCCCTAGGTCTCTAGTTTTAAAAAATGTAGAGGTTTGGTAGGTTTCCCTAGGTGCCGGCTGAGCTAGAGGCCAAAATCTACAGGTAGGCACTTTGCAAAAAACAGCTCTGTTTTCTGTCATAAAATGGGATGTGTCCACGTTGTGTTTTGGGACATTTCCTGTCGCGGGCGCTAGGCCTACCCACACAAGTGAGGTACCATTTTTATTTGGAGACTTGGGGGAACGCTGGGTGGAAGGAAATTTGTGCCTCCTCTCAGATTCCAGAACTTTCTCTCATAGAAATGTGAGGAAAATGTGTTTTTTTAGCCAAATTTTGAGGTTTGCAAAGGATTCTGGGTAACAGAACCTGGTCAGAGCCCCACAAGTCACCCCATCTTGGATTCCCCTAGGTCTCTAGTTTTACAAAATGCACAGGTTTAGTAGGTTTCCCTAGGTGCCGGCTGAGCTAGAGGCCAAAATCTACAGGTAGGCACTTTGCAAAAAACACCTCTGTTTTCTTTCAAACAATGTGATGTGTCCACGTTGCGTTTTGGGGCAATTCCTGTCGCGGGCGCTAGGCCTACTCACACAAGTGAGGTATCATTTTTATCAGGAGACTTGGGAGAACGGTGGGTGGAAGGAAATTTGTGGCTCCTCTCTGATTCCAGAACTATCTGACACCAAAATTTGAGGAAAATGTGCTTTTTTAGCCAAATTTTGAGGTTTGCAAAGGATTCTGGGTAACAGAACCTGGTCAGAGCCCCACAAGTCACCCCATCTTAGATTTCCCTAGGTCTCTAGTTTTCAAAAATGTGCTGGTTTGCAAGGTTTCCCCAGTTGCCGGCTGAGCTAGAGGCCAAAATCCACAGGTAGGCACTTTGTAAAAAAACACCTCTGTTTTCTGTGAAAAAATGTAATGTGTCCACGTTGTGTTTTGGGCCATTTCCTTTCGTGGGCGCTAGGCCTACCCACACAAGTGAGGTACCATTTTTATCGGGATACTTGGGGGAACGCTGCGTGGAAGGAAATTTGTGCCTCCTCTCAGATTCCAGACCTTTCTGTCATAGAAATGTGAGGAAATTGTGTTTTTTTTAGCCAAATTTTGAGGTTTGCAAAGGATTCTGGGTAACAGAACCTGGTCAGAGCCCCACAAGTCACCCCATCTTGGATTCCCCTAGGTCTCTAGTTTTAAAAAATGCAGAGGTTTGGTAGGTTTCCCTAGGTGCCGGCTGAGCTAAAGGCCAAAATCTACACGTAGGCACTTTGCAAAAAACAGCTCTGTTTTCTTTTAAAAAATGGGATGTGTCCATGTTGTGTTTTGGGACATGTCCTGTCGCGGGCGCTAGGCCTACCCACACAAGTGAGATTTCCTTTTTATCGGCAGACTTGGGGGAACGCTGGGTGGAAGGAAATTTGTGGCTCCTCTCAGATTCCAGAACTTTCTGTCACCATAATGTGAGGAAAATGTGTTTTTTTAGCCAAATTTTGAGGTTTGCAAAGGATTCTGGGTAACAGAACCTGGTCAGACCCCCACAAGTCACCCCATCCTGGATTCCCCTAGGACTCTAGTTTTCAAAAATGCACAGGTTTGGTAGGTTTCCCTAGGTGCCGGCTGAGCTAGAGGCCAAAATCTACAGGTAGGCATTTTCCAAAAAACAGCTCTGTTTTCTCTCAAAAAATGGGATGTGTCCACGTTGTGTTTTGGGACATTTCCTGTCGCGGGCGCTAGGCCTACCCACACAAGTGAGGTACCATTTTTATCGGGATACTTGGGGGAATGCTGGGTGGAAGGAAATTTGTGCCTCCTCTCAGATTCCAGAACTTTCTGTCACCGAAATGTGAGGAAAATGTGTTTTTTTAGCCATATTTTGAGGTTTGCAAAGGATTCTGGGTAACAGAACCTGGTCAGAGCCCCACAAGTCACCCCATCCTGGATTCCCCTAGGTCTCTACTTTTAAAAAATGCAAAGGTTTGGTAGGGTTCCCTAGGTGCCGGCTGAGCTAGAGGCCTAAATCTACAGGTAGGCACTTTGCAAAAAACAGCTCTGTTTTCTGTCAAAAAATGGGATGGGTCTATGTTGTGTTTTGGGACATTTCTTGTCGCGGGCGCTAGGCCTACCCACACAAGTGAGGTACTATTTTTATCTGGAGACTTGGGGGAACGCTGGGTGGAAGGAAATGTGTGCCTCCTCTCAGATTCCAGAACTTTCTGTCATAGAAATGTGAGGAAAATGTGTTTTTTTAGCCAAATTTTGAGGTTTGCAAAGGATTCTGGGTAACAGAACCTTGTCAGAGCCCCACAAGTCACCCCATTTTGGATTCCCCTAGGTCTCTAGTTTTCAAAAATGTGCTGGTTTGCAAGGTTTCCCTAGGTGCCGGCTGAACTAGAGGCCAAAATCCACAGGTAGGCACTTTGTAAAAAAACACCTCTGTTTTCTGTGAAAAAATGTAATGTGTCCACGTTGTGTTTTAGGCCATTTCCTTTCGTGGGCACTAGGCCTACCCACAAGTGAGGTACCATTTTTATCGGGATACTTGGGGGAATGCTGGGTGGAAGGAAATTTGTGCCTCCTCTCAGATTCCAGAATGTTCTGTCACAGAAATGTGAGGAAAATGTGTTTTTTTAGCCAAATTTTGAGGTTTGCAAAGGATTCTGGGTAACAGAACCTGGTCAGAGCCCCACAAGTCACCCCATCTTGGATTCCCCTAGGTCTCTAGTTTTAAAAAAATGCACAGGTTTGGTAGGTTTCCCTAGGTGCCGGCTGAGCTAGAGGCCAAAATCTACAGGTAGGCACTTTGCAAAAAACAGCTCTGTTTTCTGTCATAAAATGGGATGTGTCCACGTTGTGTTTTGGGACATTTTCTGTCGCGGGCGCTATGCATACCCACGCAAGTGAGGTATCATTTTTATCAGGAGACTTGGGGGAACGCTGGGTGGAAGGAAATTTGTGGCTCCTCTCAGATTCCAGAACTTTCTGTCACCATAATGTGAGGAAAATGTGTTTTTTTAGCCAAATTTTGAGGTTTGCAAATGATTCTGGGTAACAGAACCTGGTCAGAGCCCCACAAGTCACCCCATCTTGGATTCCCCTAGGTCTCTAGTTTTCAAAAATGCACAGGTTTGGTAGGTTTCCCATGGTGCCGGCTGAGCTAGAGGCCAAAATCTACAGGTAAACACTTTGCACAAAACAGCTCTGTTTTCTGTCATAAAATGGGATGTGTCTACGTTATGTTTTGGGACATTTCCTGTTGTGGGCGCTAGGCCTACCCAAACAAGTGAGGTACCATTTTTATCGGGAGACTTGGAGAACGCTGGGTGGAAGGAAATTTGTGCCTCCTCTCAGATTCCAGACCTTTCTGTCATAGAAATGTGAGGAAATTGTGTTTTTTTTAGCCAAATTTTGAGGTTTGCAAAGGATTCTGGGTAACAGAACCTGGTCAGAGCCCCACAAGTCACCCCATCTTGGATTCCCCTAGGTCTCTAGTTTTAAAAAATGCAGAGGTTTGGTAGGTTTCCCTAGGTGCCGGCTGAGCTAAAGGCCAAAATCTACACGTAGGCACTTTGCAAAAAACAGCTCTGTTTTCTCTCAAAAAATGGGATGTGTCCATGTTGTGTTTTGGGACATTTCCTGTCGCGGGCGCTAGGCCTACCCACACAAGTGAGATTTCCTTTTTATCGGCAGACTTGGGGGAACGCTGGGTGGAAGGAAATTTGTGGCTCCTCTCAGATTCCAGAACTTTCTGTCACCATAATGTGAGGAAAATTTGTTTTTTTAGCCAACTTTTGAGGTTTGCAAAGGATTCTGGGTAACAGAACCTGGTCAGAGCCCCACAAGTCACCCCATCTTGGATTCCCCTAGGTCTCTAGTTTAAAAAAATGCAGAGGTTTGGTATTTTTCCCTAGGTGCCGGCTGAGCTAGAGGCCAAAATCTACACGTAGGCACTTTGCAAAAAACAGCTCTGTTTTCTGTCAAAAAATGGGATGTGTCCACGTTGTGTTTTGGGACATTTCCTGTCGCGGGCGCTAGGCCTACCCACACAAGTGAGATTTCCTTTTTATCGGCAGACTTGGGGGAACGCTGGGTGGAAGGAAATTTTTGGCTCCTCTCAGATTCCAGAACTTTCTGTCACCATAATGTGAGGACAATGTGTTTTGTTAGGCAAATTTTGAAGTTTGCAAAGGATTCTGGGTAACAGAACCTGGTCAGAGCCCCACAAGTCACCCCATCTTGGATTCCCCTAGGTCTCTAGTTTTCAAAAATGCACAGGTTTGGTAGGTTTCCCTAGGTGCCGGCTGAGCTAGAGGCCAAAATCTACAGGTAGGCACTTTGCAAAAAACAGCTCTGTTTTCTGTCATACAATGGGATGTGTCCACGTTGTGTTTTGGGACATTTCCTGTCGCGGGCGCTATGCCTACCCACACAAGTGAGGTATCATTTTTATCAGGAGACTTGGGGGAACGCTGGGTGGAAGGAAATTTGTGGCTCCTCTCAGATTCCAGAACTTTCTGTCAACATAATGTGAGGAAAATGTGTTTTTTTAGCCAAATTTTGAGGTTTGCACAGGATTCTGGGTAACAGAACCTGGTCAAAGCCCCACAAGTCACCCCATCTTGGATTCCCCTAGGTCTCTAGTTTTCAAAAATGCACAGGTTTGGTAGGTTTCCCTAGGTGCCGGCTGAGCTAGAGGCCAAAATCTACAGGTAGGCACTTTGCAAAAAACACCTCTGTTTTCTTTAAAAAAATGTGATGTGTCCACGTTCCGTTTTGGGGCATTTCCTGTCGCAGGCGCTAGGCCTACCCACACAAGTGAGGTATCATTTTTATCAGGAGACTTGGGGGAACGCTGGGTGGAAGGAAATTTGTGGCTCCTCTCTGATTCCAGAACTATCTGTCACCAAAATTTGAGGAAAATATGCTTTTTTAGCCAAATTTTGAGGTTTGCAAAGGATTCTGGGTAACAGAACCTGGTCAGAGCCCCACAAGTCACCCCATCTTCGATTCCCCTAGGTCTCTAGTTTTCAAAAATGTGCTGGTTTGCAAGGTTTCCTCAAGTGTCGGCTGAGCTAGAGGCCAAAATCCACAGGTAGGCAATTTGTAAAAAAAACACCTCTGTTTTCTGTTAAAAAATGTAATGTGTCCACGTTGTGTTTTGGGCCATTTCCTTTTGTGGGCGCTAGGCCTACCCATACAAGTGAGGTACCATTTTTATCGGTAGACTTGGGGGAACGCTGGGTGGAAGGAAATTTGTGCCTCCTCTCAGATTCCAGAACTTTCTGTCACAGAAATGTGAGGAAAATGTGTTTTTTTAGCCAAATTTTGAGGTTTGCAAAGGATTCTGGGTAACAGAACCTGGTTAGAGCCCCACAAGTCACCCCATCTTGGATTCCCCTAGGTCTCTAGTTTTCAAAAATGCACAGGTTTGGTAGGTTTCCCTAGGTGCCGGCTGAGCTAGAGGCCAAAATCTACAGGTAGGCACTTTGAAAAAACAGCTCTGTTTTCTGTCATAAAATGGGATGTGTCCACGTTCCGTTTTGGGGCATTTCCTGTCGCGGGCGCTAGGCCTACCCACACAAGTGAGGTATCATTTTTATCAGGAGACTTGGGGGAACGCTGGGTGGAAGGAAATTTGTGGCTCCTCTCTGATTCCAGAACTATCTGTCACCAAAATTTGAGGAAAATGTGCTTTTTTAGCCAAATTTTGAAGTTTGCAAAGGATTCTGGGTAACAGAACCTGGTCAGAGCCCCTCAAGTCACCCCATCTTCGATTCCCCTAGGTCTCTAGTTTTCAAAAATGTGCTGGTTAGCAAGGTTTCCCTGGGTGCCGGCTGAGCTAGAGGCCAAAACCTACAGGTAGGCACTTTGCAAAAAACAGCTCTGTTTTCTGTCAAAGAATGGGATGTGTCCACGTTGTGTTTTGGGACATTTCCTGTTGCGGGCGCTAGGCCTATCCACACAAGTGAGATTTCCTTTTTATCGGCAGACTTGGGGGAACGCTGGGTGGAAGGAAATTTGTGGCTCCTCTCAGATTCCAGAATTTTCTGTCACCATAATGTGAGGAAAATGTGTTTTTCAGCCAAATTTTGAGGTTTGCAAAGGATTCTGGGTAACAGAACCTGGTCAGAGCCCCACAAGTCACCCCATCTTGGATTCCCCTAGGTCTCTAGTTTTAAAAAATGCACAGGTTTGCAAGGTTTCCTCAAGTGCCGGCTGAGCTAGAGGCCAAAATCCACAGGTAGGCACTTTTTTAAAAAACACCTCTGTTTTCTGTGAAAAAATTTAATGTGTCCACATTGTGTTTTGGGCCATTTCGTTTCATGGGTGCTAGGCCTACCCACACAAGTGAGGTACCATTTTTATCGGGCGACTTGGAGGAACGCTGGGTGGAAGGAAATTTGTGCCTCCTCTCAGATTCCAGAACTTTCTGTCACGGAAATTTGAGGAAAATGTGTTTTGATAGCCAAATTTTGAGGTTTGCAAAGGATTCTAGGTAACAGAATCTGGTCAGAGCCCCACAAGTCACCCCATCTTGGATTCCCCTAGGTCTCTAGTTTTAAAAAATGCACAGGTTTGGTAGGTTTCCCTAGGTGCCGGCTGAGCTAGAGGCTAAAATCTACAGGTAGGCACTTTGCAAAAAACAGCTCTGTTTTCTGTCATAAAATGGGATGTGTCCACGTTATGTTTTGGGACATTTCCTGTCGTGGGCGCTAGGCCTACCCAAACAAGTGAGGTACCATTTTTATCGGGAGACTTGGAGAACGCTGGGTGGAAGGAAATTTGTGCCTCCTCTCAGATTCCAGACCTTTCTGTCATAGAAATGTGAGGAAATTGTGTTTTTTTTAGCCAAATTTTGAGGTTTGCAAAGGATTCTGGGTAACAGAACCTGGTCAGAGCCCCACAAGTCACCCCATCTTGGATTCCCCTAGGTCTCTAGTTTTAAAAAAATGCAGAGGTTTGGTAGGTTTCCCTAGGTGCCGGCTGAGCTAAAGGCCAAAATCTACACGTAGGCACTTTGCAAAAAACAGCTCTGTTTTCTCTCAAAAAATGGGATGTGTCCATGTTGTGTTTTGGGACATGTCCTGTCGCGGGCACTAGGCCTACCCACACAAGTGAGATTTCCTTTTTATCGGCAGACTTGGGGGAACGCTGGGTGGAAGGAAATTTGGGTGGAAGGAAATTTGTGGCTCCTCTCAGATTCCAGAACTTTCTGTCACCATAATGTGAGGAAAATGTGTTTTTTAGCCAAATGTTGAGGTTTGCAAAGGATTCTGGGTAACAGAACCTGGTCAGAGCCCCACAAGTCACCCCATCTTGGATTCCCCTAGGTCTCTAGTTTTCAAAAATGTGCTGGTTTGCAAGGTTTCCTCAAGTGCCGGCTGAGTTAGAGGCCAAAATCCACAGGTAGGCACTTTGTAAAAAAAACACCTCTGTTTTCTGTGAAAAAATGTAATGTGTCCACGTTGTGTTTTGGGCCATTTCGTTTCGTGGGCGCTAGGCCTACCCACACAAGCGAGGTACCATTTTTATCGGGCGACTTGGGGGAACGCTGGGTGGAAGGAAATTTGTGCCTCCTCTCAGATTCCAGAACTTTCTGTCACAGACATTTGAGGAAAATGTGTTTTGTTAGCCAGATTTTGAGGTTTGCAAAGGATTCTAGGTAACAGAACCTGGTCAGAGCCCCACAAGTCACCCCATCTTGGATTCCCCTAGGTCTCTAGTTTTCAAAAATGCACAGGTTTGGTAGGTTTCCCTAGGTGCCGGCTGAGCTAGAGGCCAAAATCTACAGGTAGGCACTTTGCAAAAAACAGCTCTGTTTTCTGTCATACAATGGGATGTGTCCACGTTGTGTTTTGGGACATTTCCTGTCGCGGGCGCTATGCCTACCCACGCAAGTGAGGTATCATTTTTATCAGGAGACTTGGGGGAACGCTGGGTGGAAGGAAATTTGTGGCTCCTCTCAGATTCCAGAACTTTCTGTCACTATAATGTGAGGAAAATTTGTTTTTTTAGCCAAATTTTGAGGTTTGCACAGGATTCTGGGTAACAGAACCTGGTCAAAGCCCCACAAGTCACCCCATCTTGGATTCCCCTAGGTCTCTAGTTTTCAAAAATGCACAGGTTTGGTAGGTTTCCCTAGGTGCCGGCTGAGCTAGAGGCCAAAATCTACAGGTAGGCACTTTGCAAAAAACACCTCTGTTTTCTTTAAAAAAATGTGATGTGTCCACGTTCCGTTTTGGGGCATTTCCTGTCGCGGGCGCTAGGCCTACCCACACAAGTGAGGTATCATTTTTATCAGGAGACTTGGGGGAACGCTGGGTGGAAGGAAATTTGTGGCTCCTCTCTGATTCCAGAACTATCTGTCACCAAAATTTGAGGAAAATATGCTTTTTTAGCCAAATTTTGAGGTTTGCAAAGGATTCTGGGTAACAGAACCTTGTCAGAGCCCCACAAGTCACCCCATCTTCGAATCCCCTAGGTCTCTAGTTTTCAAAAATGTGCTGGTTTGCAAGGTTTCCTCAAGTGCCGGCTGAGCTAGAGGCCAAAATCCACAGGTAGGCAATTTGTAAAAAAAACACCTCTGTTTTCTGTTAAAAAATGTAATGTGTCCACGTTGTGTTTTGGGCCATTTCCTTTTGTGGGCGCTAGGCCTACCCATACAAGTGAGGTACCATTTTTATCGGAAGACTTGGGGGAACGCTGGGTGGAAGGAAATTTGTGCCTCCTCTCAGATTCCAGAACTTTCTGTCACAGAAATGTGAGGAAAATTTGTTTTTTTAGCCAAATTTTGAGGTTTGCAAAGGATTCTGGGTAACAGAACCTGGTCAGAGCCCCACAAGTCACCTCATCCTGGATTCCCCTAGGTCTCTAGTTTTAAAAAATGGAGAGGTTTGGTAGGTTTCCCTAGGTGCCGGCTGAGCTAGAGGCCAAAATCTACAGGTAGGCACTTTGCAAAAAACAGCTCTGTTTTCTGTCAAAGAATGGGATGTGTCCACGTTGTGTTTTGGGACATTTCTTGTCGCGGGCGCTAGGCCTACCCACACAAGTGAGGTACCATTTTTATCTGGAGACTTGGGGGAACGCTGGGTGGAAGGAAATTTGTGCCTCCTCTCAGATTCCAGAACTTTCTGTCACCATAATGTGAGGAAAATGTGTTTTTTTAGCCAACTTTTGAGGTTTGCAAAGGATTCTGGGTAACAGAACCTGGTCAGAGCCCCACAAGCCAGCCCATCTTGGATTCCCCTAGGTCTCTAGTTTTAAAAAATGCAGAGGTTTGGTATTTTTCCCTAGGTGCCGGCTGAGCTAGAGGCCAAAATCTACACGTAGGCACTTTGCAAAAAACAGCTCTGTTTTCTGTCAAAAAATGGGATGTGTCCACGTTGTGTTTTGGGACATTTCCTGTCGCGGGCGCTAGGCCTACCCACACAAGTGAGATTTCCTTTTTATCGGCAGACTTGGGGGAACGCTGGGTGGAAGGAAATTTGTGGCTCCTCTCAGATTCCAGAACTTTCTGTCACCATAATGTGAGGAAAATGTGTTTTTCAGCCAAATTTTGAGGTTTGCAAAGGATTCTGGGTAACAGAACCTGGTCAGAGCCCCACAAGTCACCCCATCTTGGATTCCCCTAGGTCTCTAGTTTTCAAAAATGTGCTGGTTTGCAAGGTTTCCTCAAGTGCCGGCTGAGCTAGAGGCCAAAATCCACAGGTAGGCACTTTTTTAAAAAACACCTCTGTTTTCTGTGAAAAAATTTTATGTGTCCACATTGTGTTTTGGGCCATTTCGTTTCGTGGGTGCTAGGCCTACCCACACAAGTGAGGTACCATTTTTATCGGGCGACTTGGTGGAACGCTGGGTGGAAGGAAATTTGTGCCTCCTCTCAGATTCCAGAACTTTCTGTCACAGAAATTTGAGGAAAATGTGTTTTGATAGCCAAATTTTGAGGTTTGCAAAGGATTCTAGGTAACAGAACCTGGTCGAGCCCCACAAGTCACCCCATCTTGGATTCCCCTAGGTCTCTAGTTTTAAAAAATGCACAGGTTTGGTAGGTTTCCCTAGGTGCCGGCTGAGCTAGAGGCCAAAATCTACAGGTAGGCACTTTGAAAAAACAGCTCTGTTTTCTGTCATAAAATGGGATGTGTCCACGTTGTGTTTTGGGACATTTCCTGTTGCGGGTGCTATGCCTACCCACACAAGTGAGGTATAATTTTTATCAGGAGACTTGGGGGAACGCTGGGTGGAAGGAAATTTGTGGGTCCTCTCAGATTCCAGAACTTTCTGTCACCATAATGTGAGGAAAATGTGTTTTTTTAGCCAAATTTTGAGGTTTGCACAGGATTCTGGGTAAGAGAACCTGGTCAAAGCCCCACAAGTCACCCCATCTTGGATTCCCCTAGGTCTCTAGTTTTCAAAAATGCACAGGTTTGGTAGGTTTCCCTAGGTGCCGGCTGAGCTAGAGGCCAAAATCTACAGGTAGGCACTTTGCAAAAAACACCTCTGTTTTCTTTAAAAAAATGTGATGTGTCCACGTTCCGTTTTGGGGCATTTCCTGTCGCGGGCGCTAGGCCTACCCACACAAGTGAGGTATCATTTTTATCAGGAGACTTGGGGGAACGCTGGGTGGAAGGAAATTTGTGGCTCCTCTCTGATTCCAGAACTATCTGTCACCAAAATTTGAGGAAAATATGCTTTTTTAGCCAAATTTTGAGGTTTGCAAAGGATTCTGGGTAACAGAACCTGGTCAGAGCCCCACAAGTCACCCCATCTTCGATTCCCCTAGGTCTCTAGTTTTCAAAAATGTGCTGGTCTGCAAGGTTTCCTCAAGTGCCGGCTGAGCTAGAGGCCAAAATCCACAGGTAGGCAATTTGTAAAAAAAACACCTCTGTTTTCTGTTAAAAAATGTAATGTGTCCACGTAGTGTTTTGGGCCATTTCCTTTTGTGGGCGCTAGGCCTACCCATACAAGTGAGGTACCATTTTTATCGGTAGACTTGGGGGAACGCTGGGTGGAAGGAAATTTGTGCCTCCTCTCAGATTCCAGAACTTTCTGTCACAGAAATGTGAGGAAAATTTTTTTTTTAGCCAAATTTTGAGGTTTGCACAGGATTCTGGGTAACAGAACCTGGTCAAAGCCCCACAAGTCACCCCATCTTGGATTCCCCTAGGTCTCTAGTTTTAAAAAATGCACAGGTTTGGTAGGTTTCTCTAGGTGCCGGCTGAGCTAGAGGCCAAAATCTACAGGTAGGCACTTTGAAAAAACAGCTCTGTTTTCTGTCATAAAATGTGATGTGTCCACGTTCCGTTTTGGGGAATTTCCTGTCGCGGGCGCTATGCCTACCCACACAAGTGAGGTATAATTTTTATCAGGAGAATTGGGGGAACGCTGGGTGGAAGGAAATTTGTGGCTCCTCT
The DNA here is from genome assembly GCF_031143425.1 of Pleurodeles waltl. Taxonomy (NCBI): domain Eukaryota; kingdom Metazoa; phylum Chordata; class Amphibia; order Caudata; family Salamandridae; genus Pleurodeles; species Pleurodeles waltl. The sequence goes on from NW_027150268.1 coordinate 16,278, forward strand.
CTGATTCCAGAACTATCTGTCACCAAAATTTGAGGAAAATGTGCTTTTTTAGCCAAATGTTGAGGTTTGCAAAGGATTCTGGGTAACAGAACCTGGTCAGAGCCCCACAAGTCACCCCATCTTCGATTCCCCTAGGTCTCTAGTTTTCAAAAATGTGCTGGTTTGCAAGGTTTCCTTAAGTGCCGGCTGAGCTAGAGGCCAAAATCCACAGGTAGGCAATTTGTAAAAAAAAACACCTCTGTTTTCTGTTAAAAAATGTAATGTGTCCACGTTGTGTTTTGTGCCATTTCCTTTTGTGGGCGCTAGGCCTACCCATACAAGTGAGGTACCATTTTTATCGGTAGACTTGGGGGAACGCTGGGTGGAAGGAAATTTGTGGCTCCTCTCAGATTCCAGAACTTTCTGTCACCATAATGTGAGGAAAATGTGTTTTTTTAGCCAACTTTTGAAGTTTGCAAAGGATTCTGGGTAACAGAACCTGGTCAGAGCCCCACAAGTCACCCCATCTTGGATTCCCCTAGGTCTCTAGTTTTAAAAAATGCAGAGGTTTGGTATTTTTCCCTAGGTGCCGGCTGAGCTAGAGGCCAAAATCTACACGTAGGCACTTTGCAAAAAACAGCTCTGTTTTCTGTCAAAAAATGGGATGTGTCCACGTTGTGTTTTGGGACATTTCCTGTTGCGGGCGCTAGGCCTACCCACACAAGTGAGATTTCCTTTTTATCGGCAGACTTGGGGGAACGCTGGGTGGAAGGAAATTTGTGGCTCCTCTCAGATTCCAGAACTTTCTGTCACCATAATGTGAGGAAAATGTGTTTTTTAGCCAAATTTTGAGGTTTGCAAAGGATTCTGGGTAACAGAACCTGGTCAGAGCCCCACAAGTCACCCCATCTTGGATTCCCCTAGGTCTCTAGTTTTCAAAAATGTGCTGGTTTGCAAGGTTTCCTCAAGTGCCGGCTGAGGTAGAGGCCAAAATCCATAGGTAAGCACTTTGTAAAAAAACACCTCTGTTTTCTGTGAAAAAATTTAATGTGTCCACGTTGTGTTTTGGGCCATTTCGTTTCGTGGGCGCTAGGCCTACCCACACAAGCGAGGTACCATTTTTATCGGGCGACTTGGGGAAACGCTGGGTGGAAGGAAATTTGTGCCTCCTCTGAGATTCCAGAACTTTCTGTCACAGAAATTTGAGGAAAATGTGTTTTGTTAGCCAAATTTTGAGGTTTGCAAAGGATTCTAGGTAACAGAACCTGGTCAGAGCCCCACAAGTCACCCCATCTTGGATTCCCCTAGGTCTCTAGTTTTCAAAAATGCACAGGTTTGGTAGGTTTCCCTAGGTGCCGGCTGAGCTAGAGGCCAAAATCTACAGGTAGGCACTTTGCAAAAAACAGCTCTGTTTTCTGTCATACAATGGGATGTGTCCACGTTGTGTTTTGGGACATTTCCTGTCGCGGGCGCTATGCCTACCCACGCAAGTGAGGTATCATTTTTATCAGGAGACTTGGGGGAACGCTGGGTGGAAGGAAATTTGTGGCTCCTCTCAGTTTCCAGAACTTTCTGTCACCATAATGTGAGGAAAATGTGTTTTTTTATCCAAATTTTGAGGTTTGCAAAGGATTCTGGGTAACAGAACCTGGTTAGAGCCCCACAAGTCACCCCATCTTGGATTCCCCTAGGTCTCTAGTTTTCAAAAATGCACAGGTTTGGTAGGTTTCCCTAGGTGCCGGCTGAGCTAGAGGCCAAAATCTACAGGTAGGCACTTTGAAAAAACAGCTCTGTTTTCTGTCATAAAATGGGATGTGTCCACGTTGTGTTTTGGGACATTTCCTGTCGCGGGCGCTATGCCTACCCACACAAGTGAGGTATAATTTTTATCAGGAGACTTGGGGGAACGCTGGGTGGATGGAAATTTGTGGCTCCTCTCAGATTCCAGAACTTTCTGTCACCATAATGTGAGGAAAATGTGTTTTTTTAACCAAATTTTGAGGTTTGCTCAGGATTCTGGGTAACAGAACCTGGTCAAAGCCCCACAAGTCACCCCATCTTGGATTCCCCTAGGTCTCTAGTTTTCAAAAATGCACAGGTTTGGTAGGTTTCCCTAGGTGCCGGCTGAGCTAGAGGCCAAAATCTACAGGTAGGCACTTTGCAAAAAACACCTCTGTTTTCTTTAAAAAAATGTGATGTGTCCACGTTCCGTTTTGGGGCATTTCCTGTCGCGGGCGCTAGGCCTACCCACACAAGTGAGGTATCATTTTTATCAGGAGACTTGGGGGAACGCTGGGTGGAAGGAAATTTGTGGCTCCTCTCTGATTCCAGAACTATCTGTCACCAACATTTGAGGAAAATGTGCTTTTTTAGCCAAATTTTGAGGTTTGCAAAGGATTCTGGGTAACAGAACCTGGTCAGAGCCCCACAAGTCACCCCATCTTCGATTCCCCTAGGTCTCTAGTTTTCAAAAATGTGCTGGTTTGCAAGGTTTCCTTAAGTGACTTGGGGGAACGCTGGGTGGAAGGAAATTTGTGCCTCCTCTCAGATTCCAGAACTTTCTGTCACAGAAATGTGAGGAAAATGTGTTTTTTTAGCCAAATTTTGAGGTTTGCAAAGGATTCTGGGTAACAGAACCTGGTCAGAGCCCCACAAGTCACCTCATCTTGGATTCCCCTAGGTCTCTAGTTTTAAAAAATGGAGAGGTTTGGTAGGTTTCCCTAGGTGCCGGCTGAGCTAGAGGCCAAAATCTACAGGTAGGCACTTTGCAAAAAACAGCTCTGTTTTCTGTCAAAGAATGGGATGTGTCCACGTTGTGTTTTGGGACATTTCTTGTCGCGGGCGCTAGGCCTAACCACACAAGTGAGGTACCATTTTTATCTGGAGACTTGGGGGAACGCTGGGTGGAAGGAAATTTATGCCTCCTCTCAGATTCCAGAACTTTCTGTCACCATAATGTGAGGAAAATGTGTTTTTTTAGCCAACTTTTGAGGTTTGCAAAGGATTCTGGGTAACAGAACCTGGTCAGAGCCCCACAAGTCACCCCATCTTGGATTCCCCTAGGTCTCTAGTTTTAAAAAATGCAGAGGTTTGGTATTTTTCCCTAGGTGCCGGCTGAGCTAGAGGCCAAAATCTACACGTAGGCACTTTGCAAAAAACAGCTCTGTTTTCTGTCAAAAAATGGGATGTGTCCACGTTGTGTTTTGGGACATTTCCTGTCGCGGGCGCTAGGCCTACCCACACAAGTGAGATTTCCTTTTTATCGGCAGACTTGGGGGAACGCTGGGTGGAAGGAAATTTGTGGCTCCTCTCAGATTCCAGAACTTTCTGTCACCATAATGTGAGGAAAATGTGTTTTTCAGCCAAATTTTGAGGTTTGCAAAGGATTCTGGGTAACAGAACCTGGTCAGAGCCCCACAAGTCACCCCATCTTGGATTCCCCTAGGTCTCTAGTTTTCAAAAATGTGCTGGTTTGCAAGGTTTCCTCAAGTGCCGGCTGAGCTAGATGCCAAAATCCACAGGTAGGCACTTTGTAAAAAAACACCTCTGTTTTCTGTGAAAAAATTTAATGTGTCCACGTTGTATTTTGGGCCATTTCGTTTCGTGGGCGCTAGGCCTACCCACACAAGCGAGGTACCATTTTTATCGGGCGACTTGGGGGAACGCTGGGTGAAAGGAAATTTGTGCCTCCTCTCAGATTCCAGAACTTTCTGTCACAGAAATTTGAGGAAAATGTGTTTTGTTAGCCAAATTTTGAGGTTTGCAAAGGATTCTAGGTAACAGAACCTGGTCAGAGCCCCACAAGTCACCCCATCTTGGATTCCTCTAGGTCTCTAGTTTTCCAAAATGCACAGGTTTGGTAGGTTTCCCTAGGTGCCGGCTGAGCTAGGGGCCAAAATCTACAGGTAGGCACTTTGCAAAAAACAGCTCTGTTTTCTGTCATAAAATGGGATGTGTCCACGTTATGTTTTGGGACATTTCCTGTCGTGGGCGCTAGGCCTACCCAAACAAGTGAGGTACCATTTTTATCGGGAGACTTGGAGAACGCTGGGTGGAAGGAAATTTGTGCCTCCTCTCAGATTCCAGACCTTTCTGTCATAGAAATGTGAGGAAATTGTGTTTTTTTTTAGCCAAATTTTGAGGTTTGCAAAGGATTCTGGGTAACAGAACCTGGTCAGAGCCCCACAAGTCACCCCATCTTGGATTCCCCTAGGTCTCTAGTTTTAAAAAATGCAGAGGTTTGGTAGGTTTCCCTAGGTGCCGGCTGAGCTAAAGGCCAAAATCTACACGTAGGCACTTTGCAAAAAACAGCTCTGTTTTCTCTCAAAAAATGGGATGTGTCCATGTTGTGTTTTGGGACATGTCCTGTCGCGGGCGCTAGGCCTACCCACACAAGTGAGATTTCCTTTTTATCGGCAGACTTGGGGGAACGCTGGGTGGAAGGAAATTTGTGGCTCCTCTCAGATTCCAGAACTTTCTGTCACCATAATGTGAGGAAAATGTGTTTTTTTAGCCAACTTTTGAAGTTTGCAAAGGATTCTGGGTAACAGAACCTGGTCAGAGCCCCACAAGTCACCCCATCTTGGATTCCCCTAGGTCTCTAGTTTTAAAAAATGCAGAGGTTTGGTATTTTTCCCTAGGTGCCGGCTGAGCTAGAGGTCAAAATCTACACGTAGGCACTTTGCAAAAAACAGCTCTGTTTTCTGTCAAAAAATGGGATGTGTCCACGTTGTGTTTTGGGACTATTCCTGTCGCGGGCGCTAGGCCTACCCACACAAGTGAGATTTCCTTTTTATTGGTAGACTTGGGGGAACGCTGGGTGGAAGGAAATTTGTGGCTCCTCTCAGATTCCAGAACTTTCTGTCACCATAATGTGAGGAAAATGTGTTTTTTAGCCAAATTTTGAGGTTTGCAAAGGATTCTGGGTAACAGAACCTGGTCAGAGCCCCACAAGTCACCCCATCTTGGATTCCCCTAGGTCTCTAGTTTTCAAAAATGTGCTGGTTTGCAAGGTTTCCTCAAGTGCCGGCTGAGCTAGAGGCCAAAATCCACAGGTAGGCACTTTGTAAAAAAACACCTCTGTTTTCTGTGAAAAAATTTAATGTGTCCACGTTGTGTTTTGGGCCATTTCGTTTCGTGGGCGCTAGGCCTACCCACACAAGCGAGGTACCATTTTTATCGGGCGACTTGGGGAAACGCTGGGTGGAAGGAAATTTGTGCCTCCTCTCAGATTCCAGAACTTTCTGTCACAGAAATTTGAGGAAAATGTGTTTTGTTAGCCAAATTTTGAGGTTTGCAAAGGATTCTAGGTAACAGAACCTGGTCAGAGCCCCACAAGTCACCCCATCTTGGATTCCCCTAGGTCTCTAGTTTTCAAAAATGCACAGGTTTGGTAGGTTTCCCTAGGTGCCGGCTGAGCTAGAGGCCAAAATCTACAGGTAGGCACTTTGCAAAAAACAGCTCTGTTTTCTGTCATACAATGGGATGTGTCCACGTTGTGTTTTGGGACATTTCCTGTCGCGGGCGCTATGCCTACCCACGCAAGTGAGGTATCATTTTTATCAGGAGACTTGGGGGAACGCTGGGTGGAAGGAAATTTGTGGCTCCTCTCAGATTCCAGAACTTTCTGTCACCATAATGTGAGGAAAATGTGTTTTTTTATCCAAATTTTGAGGTTTGCAAAGGATTCTGGGTAACAGAACCTGGTTAGAGCCCCACAAGTCACCCCATCTTGGATTCCCCTAGGTCTCTAGTTTTCAAAAATGCACAGGTTTGGTAGGTTTCCCTAGGTGCCGGCTGAGCTAGAGGCCAAAATCTACAGGTAGGCACTTTGAAAAAACAGCTCTGTTTTCTGTCATAAAATGGGATGTGTCCACGTTGTGTTTTGGGACATTTCCTGTCGCGGGCGCTATGCCTACCCACACAAGTGAGGTATAATTTTTATCAGGAGACTTGGGGGAACGCTGGGTGGATGGAAATTTGTGGCTCCTCTCAGATTCCAGAACTTTCTGTCACCATAATGTGAGGAAAATGTGTTTTTTTAGCCAAATTTTGAGGTTTGCACAGGATTCTGGGTAACAGAACCTGGTCAAAGCCCCACAAGTCACCCCATCTTGGATTCCCCTAGGTCTCTAGTTTTCAAAAATGCACAGGTTTGGTAGGTTTCCCTAGGTGCCGGCTGAGCTAGAGGCCAAAATCTACAGGTAGGCACTTTGCAAAAAACACCTCTGTTTTCTTTAAAAAAATGTGATGTGTCCACGTTCCGTTTTGGGGCATTTCCTGTCGCGGGCGCTAGGCCTACCCACACAAGTGAGGTACCATTTTTATGGGTAGACTTGGGGGAACGCTGGGTGGAAGGAAATTTGTGCCTCCTCTCAGATTCCAGAACTTTCTGTCACAGAAATGTGAGGAAAATGTGTTTTTTTAGCCAAATTTTGAGGTTTGCAAAGGATTCTGGGTAACAGAACCTGGTCAGAGCCCCACAAGTCACCTCATCTTGGATTCCCCTAGGTCTCTAGTTTTAAAAAATGGAGAGGTTTGGTAGGTTTCCCTAGGTGCCGGCTGCGCTAGAGGCCAAAATCTACAGGTAGGCACTTTGCAAAAAACACCTCTGTTTTCTTTAAAAAATGTGATGTGTCCACGTTTCGTTTTGGGGCATTTCCTGTCGCGGGCGCTAGGCCTACCCACACAAGTGAGGTATCATTTTTATCAGGAGACTTGGGGGAACGCTGGGTGGAAGGAAATTTGTGGCTCCTCTCTGATTCCAGAACTATCTGTCACCAAAATTTGAGGAAAATGTGCTTTTTTAGCCAAATTTTGAGGTTTGCAAAGGATTCTGGGTAACAGAACCTGGTCAGAGCCCCACAAGTCACCCCATCTTCGATTCCCCTAGGTCTCTAGTTTTAAAAAATGTGCTGGTTTGCAAGGTTTCCTTAAGTGACTTGGGGGAACGCTGGGTGGAAGGAAATTTGTGCCTCCTCTCAGATTCCAGAACTTTCTGTCACAGAAATGTGAGGAAAATGTGTTTTTTTAGCCAAATTTTGAGGTTTGCAAAGGATTCTGGGTAACAGAACCTGGTCAGAGCCCCACAAGTCACCTCATCTTGGATTCCCCTAGGTCTCTAGTTTTAAAAAATGGAGAGGTTTGGTAGGTTTCCCTAGGTGCCGGCTGAGCTAGAGGCCAAAATCTACAGGTAGGCACTTTGCAAAAAACAGCTCTGTTTTCTGTCAAAGAATGGGATGTGTCCACGTTGTGTTTTGGGACATTTCTTGTCGCGGGCGCTAGGCCTACCCACACAAGTGAGGTACCATTTTTATCTGGAGACTTGGGGGAACGCTGGGTGGAAGGAAATTTGTGCCTCCTCTCAGATTCCAGAACTTTCTGTCACCATAATGTGAGGAAAATGTGTTTTTTTAGCCAACTTTTGAGGTTTGCAAAGGATTCTGGGTAACAGAACCTGGTCAGAGCCCCACAAGTCACCCCATCTTGGATTCCCCTAGGTCTCTAGTTTTAAAAAATGCAGAGGTTTGGTATATTTCCCTAGGTGCCGGCTGAGCTAGAGGCCAAAATCTACACGTAGGCACTTTGCAAAAAACAGCTCTGTTTTCTGTCAAAAAATGGGATGTGTCCACGTTGTGTTTTGGGACATTTCCTGTCGCGGGCGCTAGGCCTACCCACACAAGTGAGATTTCCTTTTTATCGGCAGACTTGGGGGAACGCTGGGTGGAAGGAAATTTGTGGCTCCTCTCAGATTCCAGAACTTTCTGTCACCATAATGTGAGGAAAATGTGTTTTTCAGCCAAATTTTGAGGTTTGCAAAGGATTCTGGGTAACAGAACCTGGTCAGAGCCCCACAAGTCACCCCATCTTGGATTCCCCTAGGTCTCTAGTTTTCAAAAATGTGCTGGTTTGCAAGGTTTCCTCAAGTGCCGGTGAGCTAGAGGCCAAAATCCACAGGTAGGCACTTTGTAAAAAAACACCTCTGTTTTCTGTGAAAAAATGTAATGTGTCCACGTTGTGTTTTGGGCCATTTCGTTTCGTGGGCGCTAGGCCTACCCACACAAGCGAGGTACCATTTTTATCGGGCGACTTGGGGGAACGCTGGGTGAAAGGAAATTTGTGCCTCCTCTCAGATTCCAGAACTTTCTGTCACAGAAATTTGAGGAAAATGTGTTTTGTTAGCCAAATTTTGAGGTTTGCAAAGGATTCTAGGTAACAGAACCTGGTCAGAGCCCCACAAGTCACCCCATCTTGGATTCCTCTAGGTCTCTAGTTTTCCAAAATGCACAGGTTTGGTAGGTTTCCCTAGGTGCCGGCTGAGCTAGAGGCCAAAATCTACAGGTAGGCACTTTGCAAAAAACAGCTCTGTTTTCTGTCATAAAATGGGATGTGTCCACGTTATGTTTTGGGACATTTCCTGTCGTGGGCGCTAGGCCTACCCAAACAAGTGAGGTACCATTTTTATCGGGAGACTTGGAGAACGCTGGGTGGAAGGAAATTTGTGCCTCCTCTCAGATTCCAGACCTTTCTGTCATAGAAATGTGAGGAAATTGTGTTTTTTTTAGCCAAATTTTGAGGTTTGCAAAGGATTCTGGGTAACAGAACCTGGTCAGAGCCCCACAAGTCACCCCATCTTGGATTCCCCTAGGTCTCTAGTTTTAAAAAATGCAGAGGTTTGGTAGGTTTCCCTAGGTGCCGGCTGAGCTAAAGGCCAAAATCTACACGTAGGCACTTTGCAAAAAACAGCTCTGTTTTCTCTCAAAAAATGGGATGTGTCCATGTTGTGTTTTGGGACATGTCCTGTCGCGGGCGCTAGGCCTACCCACACAAGTGAGATTTCCTTTTTATCGGCAGACTTTGGGGAACGCTGGGTGGAAGGAAATTTGTGGCTCCTCTCAGATTCCAGAACTTTCTGTCACCATAATATGAGGAAAATGTGTTTTTTTAGCCAACTTTTGAAGTTTGCAAAGGATTCTGGGTAACTGAACCTGGTCAGAGCCCCACAAGTCACCCCATCTTCGATTCCCCTAGGTCTCTAGTTTTCAAAAATGTGCTGGTTTGCAAGGTTTCCTCAAGTGCCGGCTGAGCTAGAGGCCAAAATCCACAGGTAGGCAATTTGTAAAAAAAACACCTCTGTTTTCTGTGAAAAAATGTAATGTGTCCACATTGTGTTTTGGGCCATTTCCTTTTGTGGGCGCTAGGCCTACCCACACAAGTGAGGTACCATTTTTATCGGGATACTTGGGGGAACGCTGCGTGGAAGGAAATTTGTGCTTCCTCTCAGATTCCAGAACTTTCGGTCACAGAAATATGAAGAAAATGTGTTTTTTAGTCAAATTTTGAGGTTTGCAAAGGATTCTGGGTAACAGAACCTGGTCAGAGCCCCACAAGTCACCCCATCTTGGATTCCCCTAGGTCTCTAGTTTTCAAAAATGTGCTGGTTTGCAAGGTTTCCCCAGGTGCCGGCTGAACTAGAGGCCAAAATCCACAGGTAGGCACTTTGTAAAAAAACACCTCTGTTTTCTGTGAAAAAATGTAATGTGTCCACGTTGTGTTTTAGGCCATTTCCTTTCGTGGGCGCTAGGCCTACCCAAACAAGTGAGGTACCATTTTTATCGGGAGACTTGGAGAACGCTGGGTGGAAGGAAATTTGTGCCTCCTCTCAGATTCCAGACCTTTCTGTCATAGAAATGTGAGGAAATTGTGTTTTTTTTAGCCACATTTTGAGGTTTGCAAAGGATTCTGGGTAACAGAACCTGGTCAGAGCCCCACAAGTCACCCTATCGTGGATTCCCCTAGGTCTCTAGTTTTAAAAAATGCACAGGTTTGGTTGGTTTCCCTAGGTGCCGGCTGAGTTAGAGGCCAAAATCTACAGGTAGTCACTTTGCAAAATACACCTCTGTTTTCTTTAAAAAAATGTGATGTGTCCACGTTGCGTTTTGGGGCATTTCCTGTCGCGGGCGCTAGGCCTACCCACACAAGTGAGGTATCATTTTTATCGGCAGACTTGGGGGAACGCTGGGTGGAAGGAAATTTGTGCCTCCTCTCAGATTCCAGAACTTTCTGTCACCGAAATGTGAGGAAAATGTGTTTTTTTAGCCACATTTTGAGGTTTGCAAGGGATTCTGGGTAACAGAACCTGGTCAGAGCCCCACAAGTCACCCCATCCTGGATTCCCCTAGGTCTCTACTTTTAAAAAATGCACAGGTTTGGTAGGGTTCCCTAGGTGCCGGCTGAGCTAGAGGCCTAAATCTACAGGTAGACACTTTGCAAAAAAACAGCTCTATTTTCTGTCAAAAAATGGGATATGTCTACGTTGTGTTTTGGGACATTTCCTCTCGCGGGCGCTAGGCCTACCCACACAAGTGAGGTATCATTTTTATCGGGATACTTCGGGGAACGCTGGGTGGAAGGAAATTTGTGCCTCCTCTCAGATTCCAGAACTTTCTGTCACAGAAATATGAGGAAAATGTGTTTTTTTGGCCAAATTTTGAGGTTTACAAAGGATTCTGGGTAACAGAACCTGGTCAGAGCACCACAAATCACCCCATCTTGGATTCCCCTAGGTCTCTAGTTTTCAGAAAAGCACAGGTTTTGTAGGTTTCCCCAGGTGCCGGCTGAGCTAGAGGCCAAAATCCACAGGTAGGCAATTTTTTTAAAAAAAACACCTCTGTTTTCTGTTAAAAAATGTAATGTGTCCACGTTGTGTTTTGGGCCATTTCCTTTTGTGGGCGCTAGGCCTACCCATACAAGTGAGGTACCATTTTTATCGGTAGACTTGGGGGAACGCTGGGTGGAAGGAAATTTGTGCCTCCTCTCAGATTCCAGAACTTTCTGTCACAGAAATGTGAGGAAAATGTGTTTTTTTAGCCAAATATTGAGGTTTGCAAAGGATTCTGGGTAACAGAACCTGGTCAGAGCCCCACAAGTCACCTCATCTTGGATTCCCCTAGGTCTCTAGTTTTAAAAAATGGAGAGGTTTGGTAGGTTTCCCTAGGTGCCGGCTGAGCTAGAGGCCAAAATCTACAGGTAGGCACTTTGCAAAAAACAGCTCTGTTTTCTGTCAAAGAATGGGATGTGTCCACGTTGTGTTTTGGGACATTTCTTGTCGCGGGCGCTAGGCCTACCCACACAAGTGAGGTACCATTTTTATCTGGAGACTTGGGGGAACGCTGGGTGGAAGGAAATTTGTGCCTCCTCTCAGATTCCAGAACTTTCTGTCACCATAATGTGAGGAAAATGTGTTTTTTTAGCCAACTTTTGAGGTTTGCAAAGGATTCTGGGTAACAGAACCTGGTCAGAGCCCCACAAGTCACCCCATCTTGGATTCCCCTAGGTCTCTAGTTTTAAAAAATGCAGAGGTTTGGTATTTTTCCCTAGGTGCCGGCTGAGCTAGAGGCCAAAATCTACACGTAGGCACTTTGCAAAAAACAGCTCTGTTTTCTGTCAAAAAATGGGATGTGTCCACGTTGTGTTTTGGGACATTTCCTGTCGCGGGCGCTAGGCCTACCCACACAAGTGAGATTTCCTTTTTATCGGCAGACTTGGGGGAACGCTGGGTGGAAGGAAATTTGTGGCTCCTCTCAGATTCCAGAACTTTCTGTCACCATAATGTGAGGAAAATGTTTTTTTCAGCCAAATTTTGAGGTTTGCAAAGGATTCTGGGTAACAGAACCTGGTCAGAGCCCCACAAGTCACCCCATCTTGGATTCCCCTAGGTCTCTAGTTTTCAAAAATGTGCTGGTTTGCAAGGTTTCCTCAAGTTCCGGCTGAGCTAGAGGCCAAAATCCACAGGTAGGCACTTTGTAAAAAAACACCTCTGTTTTCTGTGAAAAAATTTAATGTGTCCACGTTGTGTTTTGGGCCATTTCGTTTCGTGGGCGCTAGGCCTACCCACACAAGCGAGGTACCATTTTTATCGGGCGACTTGGGGGAACGCTGGGTGAAAGGAAATTTGTGCCTCCTCTCAGATTCCAGAACTTTCTGTCACAGAAATTTGAGGAAAATGTGTTTTGTTAGCCGAATTTTGAGGTTTGCAAAGGATTCTAGGTAACAGAACCTGGTCAGAGCCCCACAAGTCACCCCATCTTGGATTCCCCTAGGTCTCTAGTTTTCCAAAATGCACAGGTTTGGTAGGTTTCCCTAGGTGCCAGCTGAGCTAGAGGCCAAAATCTACAGGTAGGCACTTTGCAAAAAACAGCTCTGTTTTCTGTCATAAAATGGGATGTGTCCACGTTATGTTTTGGGACATTTCCTGTCGCAGGCGCTATGCCTACCCACACAAGTGAGGTATCATTTTTATCAGGAGACTTGGGGGAACGCTGGGTGAAAGGAAATTTGTGCCTCCTCTCAGATTCCAGAACTTTCTGTCACAGAAATGTGAGGAAAATGTGTTTTTTTAGCCAAATTTTGAGGTTTGCAAAGGATTCTGGGTAACAGAACCTGGTTAGAGCCCCACAAGTCACCCCATCTTGGATTCCCCTAGGTCTCTAGTTTTAAAAAATGCACAGGTTTGGTAGGTTTCCCTAGGTGCCGGCTGAGCTAGAGGCCAAAATCTACAGGTAGGCACTTTGAAAAAACAACTCTGTTTTCTGTCATAAAATGGGATGTGTCCACGTTGTGTTTTGGGACATATCCTGTCGCGGGGGCTATGCCTACCCACACAAGTGAGGTATAATTTTTATCAGGAGACTTGGGGGAACGCTGGGTGGAAGGAAATTTGTGCCTCCTCTCAGATTCCAGAACATTCTGTCACCATAATGTGAGGAAAATGTGTTTTTTTAGCCTAATTTTGAGGTTTGCACAGGATTCTGGGTAACAGAACCTGGTCAAAGCCCCACAAGTCACCCCATCTTGGATTCCCCTAGGTCTCTAGTTTTCAAAAATGCACAGGTTTGGTAGGTTTCTCTAGGTGCCGGCTGAGCTAGAGGCCAAAATCTACAGGTAGGCACTTTGCAAAAAACACCTCTGTTTTCTTTAAAAAAATGTGATGTGTCCACGTTCCGTTTTGGGGCATTTCCTGTCGCGGGCGCTAGGCCTACCCACACAAGTGAGGTATCATTTTTATCAGGAGACTTGGGGGAACGCTGGGTGGAAGGAAATTTGTGGCTCCTCTCTGATTCCAGAACTATCTGTCACCAAAATTTGAGGAAAATGTGCTTTTTTAGCCAAATTTTGAGGTTTGCAAAGGATTCTGGGTAACAGAACCTGGTCAGAGCCCCACAAGTCACCCCATCTTCGATTCCCCTAGGTCTCTAGTTTTCAAAAATGTGCTGGTTTGCAAGGTTTCCTTAAGTGCCGGCTGAGCTAGAGGCCAAAATCCACAGGTAGGCATTTTGTAAAAAAAAACACCTCTGTTTTCTGTTAAAAAATGTAATGTGTCCACGTTGTGTTTTGGGCCATTTCCTTTTGTGGGCGCTAGGCCTACCCATACAAGTGAGGTACCATTTTTATCGGTAGACTTGGGGGAACGCTGGGTGGAAGGAAATTTGTGCCTCCTCTCAGATTCCAGAACTTTCTGTCACAGAAATGTGAGGAAAATGTGTTTTTTTAGCCAAATTTTGAGGTTTGCAAAGGATTCTGGGTAAAAGAACCTGGTCAGAGCCCCACAAGTCACCTCATCTTGGATTCCCCTAGGTCTCTAGTTTTAAAAAATGGAGAGGTTTGGTAGGTTTCCCTAGGTGCCGGCTGCGCTAGAGGCCAAAATCTACAGGTAGGCACTTTGCAAAAAACACCTCTGTTTTCTTTAAAAAAATTTGATGTGTCCACGTTCCGTTTTGGGGCATTTCCTGTCGCGGGCGCTAGGCCTACCCACACAAGTGAGGTATCATTTTTATCAGGAGACTTGGGGGAACGCTGGGTGGAAGGAAATTTGTGGCTCCTCTCTGATTCCAGAACTATCTGTCACCAACATTTGAGGAAAATGTGCTTTTTTAGCCAAATTTTGAGGTTTGCAAAGGATTCTGGGTAACAGAACCTGGTCAGAGCCCCACAAGTCACCCCATCTTCGATTCCCCTAGGTCTCTAGTTTTCAAAAATGTGCTGGTTTGCAAGGTTTCCTTAAGTGACTTGGGGGAACGCTGGGTGGAAGGAAATTTGTGCCTCCTCTCAGATTCCAGAACTTTCTGTCACAGAAATGTGAGGAAAATGTGTTTTTTTAGCCAAATTTTGAGGTTTGCAAAGGATTCTGGGTAACAGAACCTGGTCAGAGCCCCACAAGTCACCTCATCTTGGATTCCCCTAGGTCTCTAGTTTTAAAAAATGGAGAGGTTTGGTAGGTTTCCCTAGGTGCCGGCTGAGCTAGAGGCCAAAATCTACAGGTAGGCACTTTGCAAAAAACAGCTCTGTTTTCTGTCAAAGAATGGGATGTGTCCACGTTGTGTTTTGGGACATTTCTTGTCGCGGGCGCTAGGCCTAACCACACAAGTGAGGTACCATTTTTATCTGGAGACTTGGGGGAACGCTGGGTGGAAGGAAATTTATGCCTCCTCTCAGATTCCAGAACTTTCTGTCACCATAATGTGAGGAAAATGTGTTTTTTTAGCCAACTTTTGAGGTTTGCAAAGGATTCTGGGTAACAGAACCTGGTCAGAGCCCCACAAGTCACCCCATCTTGGATTCCCCTAGGTCTCTAGTTTTAAAAAATGCAGAGGTTTGGTATTTTTCCCTAGGTGCCGGCTGAGCTAGAGGCCAAAATCTACACGTGGGCACTTTGCAAAAAACAACTCTGTTTTCTGTCAAAAAATGGGATGTGTCCACGTTGTGTTTTGGGACATTTCCTGTCGCGGGCGCTAGGCCTACCCACACAAGTGAGATTTCCTTTTTATCGGCAGACTTGGGGGAACGCTGGGTGGAAGGAAATTTGTGGCTCCTCTCAGATTCCAGAACTTTCTGTCACCATAATGTGAGGAAAATGTGTTTTTCAGCCAAATTTTGAGGTTTGCAAAGGATTTTGGGTAACAGAACCTGGTCAGAGCCCCACAAGTCACCCCATCTTGGATTCCCCTAGGTCTCTAGTTTTCAAAAATGTGCTGGTTTGCAAGGTTTCCTCAAGTGCCGGCTGAGCTAGAGGCCAAAATCCACAGGTAGGCACTTTGTAAAAAAACACCTCTGTTTTCTGTGAAAAAATTTAATGTGTCCACGTTGTATTTTGGGCCATTTCGTTTCGTGGGCGCTAGGCCTACCCACACAAGCGAGGTACCATTTTTATCGGGCGACTTGGGGGAACGCTGGGTGAAAGGAAATTTGTGCCTCCTCTCAGATTCCAGAACTTTCTGTCACAGAAATTTGAGGAAAATGTGTTTTGTTAGCCAAATTTTGAGGTTTGCAAAGGATTCTAGGTAACAGAACCTGGTCAGAGCCCCACAAGTCACCCCATCTTGGATTCCTCTAGGTCTCTAGTTTTCCAAAATGCACAGGTTTGGTAGGTTTCCCTAGGTGCCGGCTGAGCTAGAGGCCAAAATCTACAGGTAGGCACTTTGCAAAAAACAGCTCTGTTTTCTGTCATAAAATGGGATGTGTCCACGTTATGTTTTGGGACATTTCCTGTCGTGGGCGCTAGGCCTACCCAAACAAGTGAGGTACCATTTTTATCGGGAGACTTGGAGAACGCTGGGTGGAAGGAAATTTGTGCCTCCTCTCAGATTCCAGACCTTTCTGTCATAGAAATGTGAGGAAATTGTGTTTTTTTTAGCCAAATTTTGAGGTTTGCAAAGGATTCTGGGTAACAGAACCTGGTCAGAGCCCCACAAGTCACCCCATCTTGGATTCCCCTAGGTCTCTAGTTTTAAAAAATGCAGAGGTTTGGTAGGTTTCCCTAGGTGCCGGCTGAGCTAAAGGCCAAAATCTACACGTAGGCACTTTGCAAAAAACAGCTCTGTTTTCTCTCAAAAAATGGGATGTGTCCATGTTGTGTTTTGGGACATGTCCTGTCGCGGGCGCTAGGCCTACCCACACAAGTGAGATTTCCTTTTTATCGGCAGACTTGGGGGAACGCTGGGTGGAAGGAAATTTGTGGCTCCTCTCAGATTCCAGAACTTTCTGTCACCATAATGTGAGGAAAATGTGTTTTTTTAGCCAACTTTTGAAGTTTGCAAAGGATTCTGGGTAACAGAACCTGGTCAGAGCCCCACAAGTCACCCCATCTTGGATTCCCCTAGGTCTCTAGTTTTCAAAAATGTGCTGGTTTGCAAGGTTTCCTCAAGTGCCGGCTGAGCTAGAGGCCAAAATCCACAGGTAGGCACTTTGTAAAAAAACACCTCTGTTTTCTGTGAAAAAATTTAATGTGTCCACGTTGTGTTTTGGGCCATTTCGTTTCGTGGGCGCTAGGCCTACCCACACAAGCGAGGTACCATTTTTATCGGGCGACTTGGGGAAACGCTGGGTGGAAGGAAATTTGTGCCTCCTCTCAGATTCCAGAACTTTCTGTCACAGAAATTTGAGGAAAATGTGTTTTGTTAGCCAAATTTTGAGGTTTGCAAAGGATTCTAGGTAACAGAACCTGGTCAGAGCCCCACAAGTCACCCCATCTTGGATTCCCCTAGGTCTCTAGTTTTCAAAAATGCACAGGTTTGGTAGGTTTCCCTAGGTGCCGGCTGAGCTAGAGGCCAAAATCTACAGGTAGGCACTTTGCAAAAAACAGCTCTGTTTTCTGTCATACAATGGGATGTGTCCACGTTGTGTTTTGGGACATTTCCTGTCGCGGGCGCTATGCCTACCCACGCAAGTGAGGTATCATTTTTATCAGGAGACTTGGGGGAACGCTGGGTGGAAGGAAATTTGTGGCTCCTCTCAGATTCCAGAACTTTCTGTCACCATAATGTGAGGAAAATGTGTTTTTTTATCCAAATTTTGAGGTTTGCAAAGGATTCTGGGTAACAGAACCTGGTTAGAGCCCCACAAGTCACCCCATCTTGGATTCCCCTAGGTCTCTAGTTTTCAAAAATGCACAGGTTTGGTAGGTTTCCCTAGGTGCCGGCTGAGCTAGAGGCCAAAATCTACAGGTAGGCACTTTGAAAAAACAGCTCTGTTTTCTGTCATAAAATGAGATGTGTCCACGTTGTGTTTTGGGACATTTCCTGTCGCGGGCGCTATGCCTACCCACACAAGTGAGGTATAATTTTTATCAGGAGACTTGGGGGAACGCTGGGTGGATGGAAATTTGTGGCTCCTCTCAGATTCCAGAACTTTCTGTCACCATAATGTGGGGAAAATGTGTTTTTTTAGCCAAATTTTGAGGTTTGCACAGGATTCTGGGTAACAGAACCTGGTCAAAGCCCCACAAGTCACCCCATCTTGGATTCCCCTAGGTCTCTAGTTTTCAAAAATGCACAGGTTTGGTAGGTTTCCCTAGGTGCCGGCTGAGCTAGAGGCCAAAATCTACAGGTAGGCACTTTGCAAAAAACACCTCTGTTTTCTTTAAAAAAATGTGATGTGTCCACGTTCCGTTTTGGGGCATTTCCTGTCGCGGGCGCTAGGCCTACCCACACAAGTGAGGTACCATTTTTATGGGTAGACTTGGGGGAACGCTGGGTGGAAGGAAATTTGTGCCTCCTCTCAGATTCCAGAACTTTCTGTCACAGAAATGTGAGGAAAATGTGTTTTTTTAGCCAAATTTTGAGGTTTGCAAAGGATTCTGGGTAACAGAACCTGGTCAGAGCCCCACAAGTCACCTCATCTTGGATTCCCCTAGGTCTCTAGTTTTAAAAAATGGAGAGGTTTGGTAGGTTTCCCTAGGTGCCGGCTGCGCTAGAGGCCAAAATCTACAGGTAGGCACTTTGCAAAAAACACCTCTGTTTTCTTTAAAAAATGTGATGTGTCCACGTTCCGTTTTGGGGCATTTCCTGTCGCGGGCGCTAGGCCTACCCACACAAGTGAGGTATCATTTTTATCAGGAGACTTGGGGGAACGCTGGGTGGAAGGAAATTTGTGGCTCCTCTCTGATTCCAGAACTCTCTGTCACCAAAATTTGAGGAAAATGTGCTTTTTTAGCCAAATTTTGAGGTTTGCAAAGGATTCTGGGTAACAGAACCTGGTCAGAGCCCCACAAGTCACCCCATCTTCGATTCCCCTAGGTCTCTAGTTTTCAAAAATGTGCTGGTTTGCAAGGTTTCCTTAAGTGACTTGGGGGAACGCTGGGTGGAAGGAAATTTGTGCCTCCTCTCAGATTCCAGAACTTTCTGTCACAGAAATGTGAGGAAAATGTGTTTTTTTAGCCAAATTTTGAGGTTTGCAAAGGATTCTGGGTAACAGAACCTGGTCAGAGCCCCACAAGTCACCTCATCTTGGATTCCCCTAGGTCTCTAGTTTTAAAAAATGGAGAGGTTTGGTAGGTTTCCCTAGGTGCCGGCTGAGCTAGAGGCCAAAATCTACAGGTAGGCACTTTGCAAAAAACAGCTCTGTTTTCTGTCAAAGAATGGGATGTGTCCACGTTGTGTTTTGGGACATTTCTTGTCGCGGGCGCTAGGCCTACCCACACAAGTGAGGTACCATTTTTATCTGGAGACTTGGGGGAACGCTGGGTGGAAGGAAATTTGTGCCTCCTCTCAGATTCCAGAACTTTCTGTCACCATAATGTGAGGAAAATGTGTTTTTTTAGCCAACTTTTGAGGTTTGCAAAGGATTCTGGGTAACAGAACCTGGTCAGAGCCCCACAAGTCACCCCATCTTGGATTCCCCTAGGTCTCTAGTTTTAAAAAATGCAGAGGTTTGGTATATTTCCCTAGGTGCCGGCTGAGCTAGAGGCCAAAATCTACACGTAGGCACTTTGCAAAAAACAGCTCTGTTTTCTGTCAAAAAATGGGATGTGTCCACGTTGTGTTTTGGGACATTTCCTGTCGCGGGCGCTAGGCCTACCCACACAAGTGAGATTTCCTTTTTATCGGCAGACTTGGGGGAACGCTGGGTGGAAGGAAATTTGTGGCTCCTCTCAGATTCCAGAACTTTCTGTCGCCATAATGTGAGGAAAATGTGTTTTTCAGCCAAATTTTGAGGTTTGCAAAGGATTCTGGGTAACAGAACCTGGTCAGAGCCCCACAAGTCACCCCATCTTGGATTCCCCTAGGTCTCTAGTTTTCAAAAATGTGCTGGTTTGCAAGGTTTCCTCAAGTGCCGGTGAGCTAGAGGCCAAAATCCACAGGTAGGCACTTTGTAAAAAAACACCTCTGTTTTCTGTGAAAAAATGTAATGTGTCCACGTTGTGTTTTGGGCCATTTCGTTTCGTGGGCGCTAGGCCTACCCACACAAGCGAGGTACCATTTTTATCGGGCGACTTGGGGGAACGCTGCTTGAAAGGAAATTTGTGCCTCCTCTCAGATTCCAGAACTTTCTGTCACAGAAATTTGAGGAAAATGTGTTTTGTTAGCCAAATTTTGAGGTTTGCAAAGGATTCTAGGTAACAGAACCTGGTCAGAGCCCCACAAGTCACCCCATCTTGGATTCCTCTAGGTCTCTAGTTTTCCAAAATGCACAGGTTTGGTAGGTTTCCCTAGGTGCCGGCTGAGCTAGAGGCCAAAATCTACAGGTAGGCACTTTGCAAAAAACAGCTCTGTTTTCTGTCATAAAATGGGATGTGTCCACGTTATGTTTTGGGACATTTCCTGTCGTGGGCGCTAGGCCTACCCAAACAAGTGAGGTACCATTTTTATCGGGAGACTTGGAGAACGCTGGGTGGAAGGAAATTTGTGCCTCCTCTCAGATTCCAGACCTTTCTGTCATAGAAATGTGAGGAAATTGTGGTTTTTTTAGCCAAATTTTGAGGTTTGCAAAGGATTCTGGGTAACAGAACCTGGTCAGAGCCCCACAAGTCACCCCATCTTGGATTCCCCTAGGTCTCTAGTTTTAAAAAATGCAGAGGTTTGGTAGGTTTCCCTAGGTGCCGGCTGAGCTAAAGGCCAAAATCTACACGTAGGCACTTTGCAAAAAACAGCTCTGTTTTCTCTCAAAAAATGGGATGTGTCCATGTTGTGTTTTGGGACATGTCCTGTCGCGGGCGCTAGGCCTACCCACACAAGTGAGATTTCCTTTTTATCGGCAGACTTTGGGGAACGCTGGGTGGAAGGAAATTTGTGGCTCCTCTCAGATTCCAGAACTTTCTGTCACCATAATATGAGGAAAATGTGTTTTTTTAGCCAACTTTTGAAGTTTGCAAAGGATTCTGGGTAACAGAACCTGGTCAGAGCCCCACAAGTCACCCCATCTTCGATTCCCCTAGGTCTCTAGTTTTCAAAAATGTGCTGGTTTGCAAGTTTTCCTCAAGTGCCGGCTGAGCTAGAGGCCAAAATCCACAGGTAGGCAATTTGTAAAAAAAACACCTCTGTTTTCTGTGAAAAAATGTAATGTGTCCACATTGTGTTTTGGGCCATTTCCTTTTGTGGGCGCTAGGCCTACCCACACAAGTGAGGTACCATTTTTATCGGGATACTTGGGGGAACGCTGCGTGGAAGGAAATTTGTGCTTCCTCTCAGATTCCAGAACTTTCTGTCACAGAAATATGAAGAAAATGTGTTTTTTAGTCAAATTTTGAGGTTTGCAAAGGATTCTGGGTAACAGAACCTGGTCAGAGCCCCACAAGTCACCCCATCTTGGATTCCCCTAGGTCTCTAGTTTTCAAAAATGTGCTGGTTTGCAAGGTTTCCCCAGGTGCCGGCTGAACTAGAGGCCAAAATCCACAGGTAGGCACTTTGTAAAAAAACACCTCTGTTTTCTGTGAAAAAATGTAATGTGTCCACGTTGTGTTTTAGGCCATTTCCTTTCGTGGGCGCTAGGCCTACCCAAACAAGTGAGGTACCATTTTTATCGGGAGACTTGGAGAACGCTGGGTGGAAGGAAATTTGTGCCTCCTCTCAGATTCCAGACCTTTCTGTCATAGAAATGTGAGGAAATTGTGTTTTTTTTAGCCACATTTTGAGGTTTGCAAAGGATTCTGGGTAACAGAACCTGGTCAGAGCCCCACAAGTCACCCTATCGTGGATTCCCCTAGGTCTCTAGTTTTAAAAAATGCACAGGTTTGGTTGGTTTCCCTAGGTGCCGGCTGAGTTAGAGGCCAAAATCTACAGGTAGTCACTTTGCAAAATACACCTCTGTTTTCTTTAAAAAAATGTGATGTGTCCACGTTGCGTTTTGGGGCATTTCCTGTCGCGGGCGCTAGGCCTACCCACACAAGTGAGGTATCATTTTTATCGGCAGACTTGGGGGAACGCTGGGTGGAAGGAAATTTGTGCCTCCTCTCAGATTCCAGAACTTTCTGTCACCGAAATGTGAGGAAAATGTGTTTTTTTAGCCACATTTTGAGGTTTGCAAGGGATTCTGGGTAACAGAACCTGGTCAGAGCCCCACAAGTCACCCCATCCTGGATTCCCCTAGGTCTCTACTTTTAAAAAATGCACAGGTTTGGTAGGGTTCCCTAGGTGCCGGCTGAGCTAGAGGCCTAAATCTACAGGTAGACACTTTGCAAAAAAACAGCTCTATTTTCTGTCAAAAAATGGGATATGTCTACGTTGTGTTTTGGGACATTTCCTCTCGCGGGCGCTAGGCCTACCCACACAAGTGAGGTATCATTTTTATCGGGATACTTCGGGGAACGCTGGGTGGAAGGAAATTTGTGCCTCCTCTCAGATTCCAGAACTTTCTGTCACAGAAATATGAGGAAAATGTGTTTTTTGGCCAAATTTTGAGGTTTACAAAGGATTCTGGGTAACAGAACCTGGTCAGAGCACCACAAATCACCCCATCTTGGATTCCCCTAGGTCTCTAGTTTTCAGAAAAGCACAGGTTTTGTAGGTTTCCCCAGGTGCCGGCTGAGCTAGAGGCCAAAATCCACAGGTAGGCAATTTTTTTAAAAAAAACACCTCTGTTTTCTGTTAAAAAATGTAATGTGTCCACGTTGTGTTTTGGGCCATTTCCTTTTGTGGGCGCTAGGCCTACCCATACAAGTGAGGTACCATTTTTATCGGTAGACTTGGGGGAACGCTGGGTGGAAGGAAATTTGTGCCTCCTCTCAGATTCCAGAACTTTCTGTCACAGAAATGTGAGGAAAATGTGTTTTTTTAGCCAAATATTGAGGTTTGCAAAGGATTCTGGGTAACAGAACCTGGTCAGAGCCCCACAAGTCACCTCATCTTGGATTCCCCTATGTCTCTAGTTTTAAAAAATGGAGAGGTTTGGTAGGTTTCCCTAGGTGCCGGCTGAGCTAGAGGCCAAAATCTACAGGTAGGCACTTTGCAAAAAACAGCTCTGTTTTCTGTCAAAGAATGGGATGTGTCCACGTTGTGTTTTGGGACATTTCTTGTCGCGGGCGCTAGGCCTACCCACACAAGTGAGGTACCATTTTTATCTGGAGACTTGGGGGAACGCTGGGTGGAAGGAAATTTGTGCCTCCTCTCAGATTCCAGAACTTTCTGTCACCATAATGTGAGGAAAATGTGTTTTTTTAGCCTAATTTTGAGGTTTGCACAGGATTCTGGGTAACAGAACCTGGTCAAAGCCCCACAAGTCACCCCATCTTGGATTCCCCTAGGTCTCTAGTTTTCAAAAATGCACAGGTTTGGTAGGTTTCTCTAGGTGCCGGCTGAGCTAGAGGCCAAAATCTACAGGTAGGCACTTTGCAAAAAACACCTCTGTTTTCTTTAAAAAAATGTGATGTGTCCACGTTCCGTTTTGGGGCATTTCCTGTCGCGGGCGCTAGGCCTACCCACACAAGTGAGGTATCATTTTTATCAGGAGACTTGGGGGAACGCTGGGTGGAAGGAAATTTGTGGCTCCTCTCTGATTCCAGAACTATCTGTCACCAAAATTTGAGGAAAATGTGCTTTTTTAGCCAAATTTTGAGGTTTGCAAAGGATTCTGGGTAACAGAACCTGGTCAGAGCCCCACAAGTCACCCCATCTTCGATTCCCCTAGGTCTCTAGTTTTCAAAAATGTGCTGGTTTGCAAGGTTTCCTTAAGTGCCGGCTGAGCTAGAGGCCAAAATCCACAGGTAGGCATTTTGTAAAAAAAAACACCTCTGTTTTCTGTTAAAAAATGTAATGTGTCCACGTTGTGTTTTGGGCCATTTCCTTTTGTGGGCGCTAGGCCTACCCATACAAGTGAGGTACCATTTTTATCGGTAGACTTGGGGGAACGCTGGGTGGAAGGAAATTTGTGCCTCCTCTCAGATTCCAGAACTTTCTGTCACAGAAATGTGAGGAAAATGTGTTTTTTTAGCCAAATTTTGAGGTTTGCAAAGGATTCTGGGTAAAAGAACCTGGTCAGAGCCCCACAAGTCACCTCATCTTGGATTCCCCTAGGTCTCTAGTTTTAAAAAATGGAGAGGTTTGGTAGGTTTCCCTAGGTGCCGGCTGCGCTAGAGGCCAAAATCTACAGGTAGGCACTTTGCAAAAAACACCTCTGTTTTCTTTAAAAAAATGTGATGTGTCCACGTTCCGTTTTGGGGCATTTCCTGTCGCGGGCGCTAGGCCTACCCACACAAGTGAGGTATCATTTTTATCAGGAGACTTGGGGGAACGCTGGGTGGAAGGAAATTTGTGGCTCCTCTCTGATTCCAGAACTATCTGTCACCAACATTTGAGGAAAATGTGCTTTTTTAGCCAAATTTTGAGGTTTGCAAAGGATTCTGGGTAACAGAACCTGGTCAGAGCCCCACAAGTCACCCCATCTTCGATTCCCCTAGGTCTCTAGTTTTCAAAAATGTGCTGGTTTGCAAGGTTTCCTTAAGTGACTTGGGGGAACGCTGGGTGGAAGGAAATTTGTGCCTCCTCTCAGATTCCAGAACTTTCTGTCACAGAAATGTGAGGAAAATGTGTTTTTTTAGCCAAATTTTGAGGTTTGCAAAGGATTCTGGGTAACAGAACCTGGTCAGAGCCCCACAAGTCACCTCATCTTGGATTCCCCTAGGTCTCTAGTTTTAAAAAATGGAGAGGTTTGGTAGGTTTCCCTAGGTGCCGGCTGAGCTAGAGGCCAAAATCTACAGGTAGGCACTTTGCAAAAAACAGCTCTGTTTTCTGTCAAAGAATGGGATGTGTCCACGTTGTGTTTTGGGACATTTCTTGTCGCGGGCGCTAGGCCTAACCACACAAGTGAGGTACCATTTTTATCTGGAGACTTGGGGGAACGCTGGGTGGAAGGAAATTTATGCCTCCTCTCAGATTCCAGAACTTTCTGTCACCATAATGTGAGGAAAATGTGTTTTTTTAGCCAACTTTTGAGGTTTGCAAAGGATTCTGGGTAACAGAACCTGGTCAGAGCCCCACAAGTCACCCCATCTTGGATTCCCCTAGGTCTCTAGTTTTAAAAAATGCAGAGGTTTGGTATTTTTCCCTAGGTGCCGGCTGAGCTAGAGGCCAAAATCTACACGTGGGCACTTTGCAAAAAACAACTCTGTTTTCTGTCAAAAAATGGGATGTGTCCACGTTGTGTTTTGGGACATTTCCTGTCGCGGGCGCTAGGCCTACCCACACAAGTGAGATTTCCTTTTTATCGGCAGACTTGGGGGAACGCTGGGTGGAAGGAAATTTGTGGCTCCTCTCAGATTCCAGAACTTTCTGTCACCATAATGTGAGGAAAATGTGTTTTTCAGCCAAATTTTGAGGTTTGCAAAGGATTTTGGGTAACAGAACCTGGTCAGAGCCCCACAAGTCACCCCATCTTGGATTCCCCTAGGTCTCTAGTTTTCAAAAATGTGCTGGTTTGCAAGGTTTCCTCAAGTGCCGGCTGAGCTAGAGGCCAAAATCCACAGGTAGGCACTTTGTAAAAAAACACCTCTGTTTTCTGTGAAAAAATTTAATGTGTCCACGTTGTACTTTGGGCCATTTCGTTTCGTGGGCGCTAGGCCTACCCACACAAGCGAGGTACCATTTTTATCGGGCGACTTGGGGGAACGCTGGGTGAAAGGAAATTTGTGCCTCCTCTCAGATTCCAGAACTTTCTGTCACAGAAATTTGAGGAAAATGTGTTTTGTTAGCCAAATTTTGAGGTTTGCAAAGGATTCTAGGTAACAGAACCTGGTCAGAGCCCCACAAGTCACCCCATCTTGGATTCCTCTAGGTCTCTAGTTTTCCAAAATGCACAGGTTTGGTAGGTTTCCCTAGGTGCCGGCTGAGCTAGAGGCCAAAATCTACAGGTAGGCACTTTGCAAAAAACAGCTCTGTTTTCTGTCATAAAATGGGATGTGTCCACGTTATGTTTTGGGACATTTCCTGTCGTGGGCGCTAGGCCTACCCAAACAAGTGAGGTACCATTTTTATCGGGAGACTTGGAGAACGCTGGGTGGAAGGAAATTTGTGCCTCCTCTCAGATTCCAGACCTTTCTGTCATAGAAATGTGAGGAAATTGTGTTTTTTTTAGCCAAATTTTGAGGTTTGCAAAGGATTCTGGGTAACAGAACCTGGTCAGAGCCCCACAAGTCACCCCATCTTGGATTCCCCTAGGTCTCTAGTTTTAAAAAATGCAGAGGTTTGGTAGGTTTCCCTAGGTGCCGGCTGAGCTAAAGGCCAAAATCTACACGTAGGCACTTTGCAAAAAACAGCTCTGTTTTCTCTCAAAAAATGGGATGTGTCCATGTTGTGTTTTGGGACATGTCCTGTCGCGGGCGCTAGGCCTACCCACACAAGTGAGATTTCCTTTTTATCGGCAGACTTGGGGGAACGCTGGGTGGAAGGAAATTTGTGGCTCCTCTCAGATTCCAGAACTTTCTGTCACCATAATGTGAGGAAAATGTGTTTTTTTAGCCAACTTTTGAAGTTTGCAAAGGATTCTGGGTAACAGAACCTGGTCAGAGCCCCACAAGTCACCCCATCTTGGATTCCCCTAGGTCTCTAGTTTTCAAAAATGTGCTGGTTTGCAAGGTTTCCTCAAGTGCCGGCTGAGCTAGAGGCCAAAATCCACAGGTAGGCACTTTGTAAAAAAACACCTCTGTTTTCTGTGAAAAAATTTAATGTGTCCACGTTGTGTTTTGGGCCATTTCGTTTCGTGGGCGCTAGGCCTACCCACACAAGCGAGGTACCATTTTTATCGGGCGACTTGGGGAAACGCTGGGTGGAAGGAAATTTGTGCCTCCTCTCAGATTCCAGAACTTTCTGTCACAGAAATTTGAGGAAAATGTGTTTTGTTAGCCAAATTTTGAGGTTTGCAAAGGATTCTAGGTAACAGAACCTGGTCAGAGCCCCACAAGTCACCCCATCTTGGATTCCCCTAGGTCTCTAGTTTTCAAAAATGCACAGGTTTGGTAGGTTTCCCTAGGTGCCGGCTGAGCTAGAGGCCAAAATCTACAGGTAGGCACTTTGCAAAAAACAGCTCTGTTTTCTGTCATACAATGGGATGTGTCCACGTTGTGTTTTGGGACATTTCCTGTCGCGGGCGCTATGCCTACCCACGCAAGTGAGGTATCATTTTTATCAGGAGACTTGGGGGAACGCTGGGTGGAAGGAAATTTGTGGCTCCTCTCAGATTCCAGAACTTTCTGTCACCATAATGTGAGGAAAATGTGTTTTTTTATCCAAATTTTGAGGTTTGCAAAGGATTCTGGGTAACAGAACCTGGTTAGAGCCCCACAAGTCACCCCATCTTGGATTCCCCTAGGTCTCTAGTTTTCAAAAATGCACAGGTTTGGTAGGTTTCCCTAGGTGCCGGCTGAGCTAGAGGCCAAAATCTACAGGTAGGCACTTTGAAAAAACAGCTCTGTTTTCTGTCATAAAATGGGATGTGTCCACGTTGTGTTTTGGGACATTTCCTGTCGCGGGCGCTATGCCTACCCACACAAGTGAGGTATAATTTTTATCAGGAGACTTGGGGGAACGCTGGGTGGATGGAAATTTGTGGCTCCTCTCAGATTCCAGAACTTTCTGTCACCATAATGTGGGGAAAATGTGTTTTTTTAGCCAAATTTTGAGGTTTGCACAGGATTCTGGGTAACAGAACCTGGTCAAAGCCCCACAAGTCACCCCATCTTGGATTCCCCTAGGTCTCTAGTTTTCAAAAATGCACAGGTTTGGTAGGTTTCCCTAGGTGCCGGCTGAGCTAGAGGCCAAAATCTACAGGTAGGCACTTTGCAAAAAACACCTCTGTTTTCTTTAAAAAAATGTGATGTGTCCACGTTCCGTTTTGGGGCATTTCCTGTCGCGGGCGCTAGGCCTACCCACACAAGTGAGGTACCATTTTTATGGGTAGACTTGGGGGAACGCTGGGTGGAAGGAAATTTGTGCCTCCTCTCAGATTCCAGAACTTTCTGTCACAGAAATGTGAGGAAAATGTGTTTTTTTAGCCAAATTTTGAGGTTTGCAAAGGATTCTGGGTAACAGAACCTGGTCAGAGCCCCACAAGTCACCTCATCTTGGATTCCCCTAGGTCTCTAGTTTTAAAAAATGGAGAGGTTTGGTAGGTTTCCCTAGGTGCCGGCTGCGCTAGAGGCCAAAATCTACAGGTAGGCACTTTGCAAAAAACACCTCTGTTTTCTTTAAAAAATGTGATGTGTCCACGTTCCGTTTTGGGGCATTTCCTGTCGCGGGCGCTAGGCCTACCCACACAAGTGAGGTATCATTTTTATCAGGAGACTTGGGGGAACGCTGGGTGGAAGGAAATTTGTGGCTCCTCTCTGATTCCAGAACTCTCTGTCACCAAAATTTGAGGAAAATGTGCTTTTTTAGCCAAATTTTGAGGTTTGCAAAGGATTCTGGGTAACAGAACCTGGTCAGAGCCCCACAAGTCACCCCATCTTCGATTCCCCTAGGTCTCTAGTTTTCAAAAATGTGCTGGTTTGCAAGGTTTCCTTAAGTGACTTGGGGAACGCTGGGTGGAAGGAAATTTGTGCCTCCTCTCAGATTCCAGAACTTTCTGTCACAGAAATGTGAGGAAAATGTGTTTTTTTAGCCAAATTTTGAGGTTTGCAAAGGATTCTGGGTAACAGAACCTGGTCAGAGCCCCACAAGTCACCTCATCTTGGATTCCCCTAGGTCTCTAGTTTTAAAAAATGGAGAGGTTTGGTAGGTTTCCCTAGGTGCCGGCTGAGCTAGAGGCCAAAATCTACAGGTAGGCACTTTGCAAAAAACAGCTCTGTTTTCTGTCAAAGAATGGGATGTGTCCACGTTGTGTTTTGGGACATTTCTTGTCGCGGGCGCTAGGCCTACCCACACAAGTGAGGTACCATTTTTATCTGGAGACTTGGGGGAACGCTGGGTGGAAGGAAATTTGTGCCTCCTCTCAGATTCCAGAACTTTCTGTCACCATAATGTGAGGAAAATGTGTTTTTTTAGCCAACTTTTGAGGTTTGCAAAGGATTCTGGGTAACAGAACCTGGTCAGAGCCCCACAAGTCACCCCATCTTGGATTCCCCTAGGTCTCTAGTTTTAAAAAATGCAGAGGTTTGGTATATTTCCCTAGGTGCCGGCTGAGCTAGAGGCCAAAATCTACACGTAGGCACTTTGCAAAAAACAGCTCTGTTTTCTGTCAAAAAATGGGATGTGTCCACGTTGTGTTTTGGGACATTTCCTGTCGCGGGCGCTAGGCCTACCCACACAAGTGAGATTTCCTTTTTATCGGCAGACTTGGGGGAACGCTGGGTGGAAGGAAATTTGTGGCTCCTCTCAGATTCCAGAACTTTCTGTCGCCATAATGTGAGGAAAATGTGTTTTTCAGCCAAATTTTGAGGTTTGCAAAGGATTCTGGGTAACAGAACCTGGTCAGAGCCCCACAAGTCACCCCATCTTGGATTCCCCTAGGTCTCTAGTTTTCAAAAATGTGCTGGTTTGCAAGGTTTCCTCAAGTGCCGGTGAGCTAGAGGCCAAAATCCACAGGTAGGCACTTTGTAAAAAAACACCTCTGTTTTCTGTGAAAAAATGTAATGTGTCCACGTTGTGTTTTGGGCCATTTCGTTTCGTGGGCGCTAGGCCTACCCACACAAGCGAGGTACCATTTTTATCGGGCGACTTGGGGGAACGCTGCTTGAAAGGAAATTTGTGCCTCCTCTCAGATTCCAGAACTTTCTGTCACAGAAATTTGAGGAAAATGTGTTTTGTTAGCCAAATTTTGAGGTTTGCAAAGGATTCTAGGTAACAGAACCTGGTCAGAGCCCCACAAGTCACCCCATCTTGGATTCCTCTAGGTCTCTAGTTTTCCAAAATGCACAGGTTTGGTAGGTTTCCCTAGGTGCCGGCTGAGCTAGAGGCCAAAATCTACAGGTAGGCACTTTGCAAAAAACAGCTCTGTTTTCTGTCATAAAATGGGATGTGTCCACGTTATGTTTTGGGACATTTCCTGTCGTGGGCGCTAGGCCTACCCAAACAAGTGAGGTACCATTTTTATCGGGAGACTTGGAGAACGCTGGGTGGAAGGAAATTTGTGCCTCCTCTCAGATTCCAGACCTTTCTGTCATAGAAATGTGAGGAAATTGTGTTTTTTTTAGCCAAATTTTGAGGTTTGCAAAGGATTCTGGGTAACAGAACCTGGTCAGAGCCCCACAAGTCACCCCATCTTGGATTCCCCTAGGTCTCCTAGTTAAAAATGCAGAGGTTTGGTAGGTTTCCCTAGGTGCCGGCTGAGCTAAAGGCCAAAATCTACACGTAGGCACTTTGCAAAAAACAGCTCTGTTTTCTCTCAAAAAAATGGATGTGTCCATGTTGTGTTTTGGGACATGTCCTGTCGCGGGCGCTAGGCCTACCCACACAAGTGAGATTTCCTTTTATCGGCAGACTTTGGGGAACGCTGGGTGGAAGGAAATTTGTGGCTCCTCTCAGATTCCAGAACTTTCTGTCACCATAATATGAGGAAAATGTGTTTTTTTAGCCAACTTTTGAAGTTTGCAAAGGATTCTGGGTAACAGAACCTGGTCAGAGCCCCACAAGTCACCCCATCTTCGATTCCCCTAGGTCTCTAGTTTTCAAAAATGTGCTGGTTTGCAAGGTTTCCTCAAGTGCCGGCTGAGCTAGAGGCCAAAATCCACAGGTAGGCAATTTGTAAAAAAAACACCTCTGTTTTCTGTGAAAAAATGTAATGTGTCCACATTGTGTTTTGGGCCATTTCCTTTTGTGGGCGCTAGGCCTACCCACACAAGTGAGGTACCATTTTTATCGGGATACTTGGGGAACGCTGCGTGGAAGGAAATTGTGCTTCCTCTCAGATTCCAGAACTTTCTGTCACAGAAATATGAAGAAAATGTGTTTTTTAGTCAAATTTTTGAGGTTTGCAAAGGATTCTGGGTAACAGAACCTGGTCAGAGCCCCACAAGTCACCCCATCTTGGATTCCCCTAGGTCTCTAGTTTTCAAAAATGTGCTGGTTTGCAAGGTTTCCCCAGGTGCCGGCTGAACTAGAGGCCAAAATCCACAGGTAGGCACTTTGTAAAAAAACACCTCTGTTTTCTGTGAAAAATGTAATGTGTCCACGTTGTGTTTTAGGCCATTTCCTTTCGTGGGCGCTAGGCCTACCCAAACAAGTGAGGTACCATTTTTATCGGGAGACCTTGGAGAACGCTGGGTGGAAGGAAATTTGTGCCTCCTCTCAGATTCCAGACCTTTCTGTCATAGAAATGTGAGGAAATTGTGTTTTTTTTAGCCACATTTTGAGGTTTGCAAAGGATTCTGGGTAACAGAACCTGGTCAGAGCCCCACAAGTCACCCTATCGTGGATTCCCTAGGTCTCTAGTTTTAAAAAATGCACAGGTTTGGTTGGTTTCCCTAGGTGCCGGCTGAGTTAGAGGCCAAAATCTACAGGTAGTCACTTTGCAAAATACACCTCTGTTTTCTTTAAAAAAATGTGATGTGTCCACGTTGCGTTTTGGGGCATTTCCTGTCGCGGGCGCTAGGCCTACCCACACAAGTGAGGTATCATTTTTATCGGCAGACTTGGGGGAACGCTGGGTGGAAGGAAATTTGTGCCTCCTCTCAGATTCCAGAACTTTCTGTCACCGAAATGTGAGGAAAATGTGTTTTTTTAGCCACATTTTGAGGTTTGCAAGGGATTCTGGGTAACAGAACCTGGTCAGAGCCCCACAAGTCACCCATCCTGGATTCCCCTAGGTCTCTACTTTTAAAAAATGCACAGGTTTGGTAGGGTTCCCTAGGTGCCGGCTGAGCTAGAGGCCTAAATCTACAGGTAGACACTTGCAAAAAAACAGCTCTATTTTCTGTCAAAAAATGGGATATGTCTACGTTGTGTTTTGGGACATTTCCTCTCGCGGGCGCTAGGCCTACCCACACAAGTGAGGTATCATTTTTATCGGGATACTTCGGGGAACGCTGGGTGGAAGGAAATTTGTGCCTCCTCTCAGATTCCAGAACTTTCTGTCACAGAAATATGAGGAAAATGTGTTTTTTGGCCAAATTTTGAGGTTTACAAAGGATTCTGGGTAACAGAACCTGGTCAGAGCACACAAATCACCCCATCTTGGATTCCCTAGGTCTCTAGTTTTCAGAAAAAGCACAGGTTTGTAGGTTCCCCAGGTGCCGGCTGAGCTAGAGGCCAAAATCCACAGGTAGGCAATTTTTTAAAAAAACACCTCTGTTTTCTGTTAAAAAATGTAATGTGTCCACGTTGTGTTTTGGGCCATTTCCTTTTGTGGGCGCTAGGCCTACCCATACAAGTGAGGTACCATTTTTATCGGTAGACTTGGGGAACGCTGGGTGGAAGGAAAATTTGTGCCTCCTCTCAGATTCCAGAACTTTCTGTCACAGAAATGTGAGGAAAAATGTGTTTTTTTAGCCAAATATTGAGGTTTTGCAAAGGATTCTGGGTAACAGAACCTGGTCAGAGCCCCACAAGTCACCTCATCTTGGATTCCCCTATGTCTCTAGTTTTAAAAAATGGAGAGGTTTGGTAGGTTTCCCTAGTGCCGGCTGAGCTAGAGGCCAAAATCTACAGGTAGGCACTTTGCAAAAAACAGCTCTGTTTTCTGTCAAAGAATGGGATGTGTCCACGTTGTGTTTTGGGACATTTCTTGTCGCGGGCGCTAGGCCTACCCACACAAGTGAGGTACCATTTTTATCTGGAGACTTGGGGGAACGCTGGGTGGAAGGAAATTTGTGCCTCCTCTCAGATTCCAGAACTTTCTGTCACCATAATGTGAGGAAAATGTGTTTTTTTAGCCTAATTTTGAGGTTTGCACAGGATTCTGGGTAACAGAACCTGGTCAAAGCCCCACAAGTCACCCCATTCTTGGATTCCCCTAGGTCTCTAGTTTTCAAAAATGCACAGGTTTTGGTAGGTTTCTCTAGGTGCCGGCTGAGCTAGAGGCCAAAATCTACAGGTAGGCACTTTGCAAAAAACACCTCTGTTTTCTTTAAAAAAATGTGATGTGTCCACGTTCCGTTTTGGGGCATTTCCTGTCCGCGGGCGCTAGCCTACCCACACAAGTGAGGTATCATTTTTATCAGGAGACTTGGGGGAACGCTGGGTGGAAGGAAATTTGTGGCTCCTCTCTGATTCCAGAACTATCTGTCACCAAAATTTGAGGAAAATGTGCTTTTTTAGCCAAATTTTGAGGTTTGCAAAGGATTCTGGGTAACAGAACCTGGTCAGAGCCCCACAAGTCACCCCATCTTCGATTCCCCTAGGTCTCTAGTTTTCAAAAATGTGCTGGTTTGCAAGGTTTCCTTAAGTGCCGGCTGAGCTAGAGGCCAAAATCCACAGGTAGGCATTTTGTAAAAAAAAAACACCTCTGTTTTCTGTTAAAAATGTAATGTGTCCACGTTGTGTTTTGGGCCATTTCCTTTTGTGGGCGCTAGGCCTACCCATACAAGTGAGGTACCATTTTTATCGGTAGACTTGGGGGAACGCTGGGTGGAAGGAAATTTGTGCCTCCTCTCAGATTCCAGAACTTTCTGTCACAGAAATGTGAGGAAAATGTGTTTTTTTAGCCAAATTTTGAGGTTTGCAAAGGATTCTGGGTAAAAGAACCTGGTCAGAGCCCCACAAGTCACCTCATCTTGGATTCCCCTAGGTCTCTAGTTTTAAAAAATGGAGAGGTTTGGTAGGTTTTCCCTAGGTGCCGGCTGCGCTAGAGGCCAAAATCTACAGGTAGGCACTTTGCAAAAAACACCTCTGTTTTCTTAAAAAAATGTGATGTGTCCACGTTCCGTTTTGGGGCATTTCCTGTCGCGGGGCGCTAGGCCTACCCACACAAGTGAGGGATCATTTTTATCAGGAGACTTGGGGGAACGCTGGGTGGAAGGAAATTTGTGGCTCCTCTCTGATTCCAGAACTATCTGTCACCAAACATTTGAGGAAAATGTGCTTTTTTAGCCAAATTTTGAGGTTTGCAAAGGATTCTGGGTAACAGAACCTGGTCAGAGCCCCACAAGTCACCCCATCTTCGATTCCCCTAGGTCTCTAGTTT